>NC_080670.1:138645143-138945143 GCF_030247195.1 Topomyia yanbarensis | reverse complement strand
GATTGCACTGGTGTTGCATTTTCAAGCAGAAGAGCAGGCCACTAGACGTGTTTCATTCCCACTTCTGCTATAAAGTGCAAAACCAGTGCAATACACTGCCCCGGTGTTTTTCAATGAAAAACAACATGAGTGACCATTCTCAGATCTTAACAACTTTTAAAATTACAGCTGAAAAGGAACTAATGTTGCTTACCAAAAAAATTGTTAACCATCGCCAACTTAACCACGAGTTTTCCAGCTTCGTTAATAGTATTGACACAGAGAACAGACATCCATGATCGAACAAAAATATTTAAAAAACGTGTGTAAACATTTGAATTAATATACAAAAAACACTAGCGCCGCCACACCAACCTATCCCAACTATCTGTCAAATCGATTCCGGAACCGGTTCGAAATCCTGGATGGATTCAGCATGGAATCTAGCTCAAAGAAAACAACCGATTCCGACTCTATCGGTTGACGCATTTGAGCTGGAAGTCCGAATCGGTTCCGGATTAGTTTGACTGGGGTAGAGGAATAACCGCTGTCAATTCTGTCGCACTCAGCCACAAAAAAACATGACGACAGTAGCGCACCTGGTTTAGATATCCAAACTACCTTCGAAACCGTTAGAGATTTTACACAAGTTGAATGCTGAAGATGGACGTCTGTTCTCTGTGGTATTGAGGTCATTAGGTTTGTTCCAGTACACGGAAGTCACTCCGGAGTAAACAGGAGCAAAAAATCTTTGCTCCTTTTTACTCCGGTTTGCTACCAGAAGAAGAAAAAAGAGAAGAAGAGAGTACAGGAACGATTTTCTCCGGAGTACTTCCAGTTTCTCCTGGTACTGGAACAGACCTATTGTTGACGCGGAATCTACTCTTCAATCTATCGCATCCACATATAACTCATTACTTAAACGTCATACGAAACCAAGTACCAAAACAGTTAGAGTGAAAGGTACTAATTGTCCTTGGACGACTTTGGATTCATGGACTCTATTAAAAATAAAGAGCAATTACCTTCAACGTCTCAAAAGTAATCCCGCGGATCAACATCTAAAGCAAATGCTACTGCATGTATTCAAAAAGGTCGATGCCACAAAACGACGGGTAAAAAAATCTTTCTATGTGAACCTTCTTAATAACACACCTCATTCAAAACTATGGAAAAACCTAAAAAGCACTTTTGGTTTAGCAAAAAAACACGACTAGATAAATCTAATTGTCGATGGTAAAAAAAAAACCAACAATAATGCAGAAGTCTGTGAGACTTTTAATGTCTTCTTCTCTAGTATAGGGCAAAATGATATCCCCTCCACCTCAAACATTTGCCCTTTAAGTAATGTTCGTAGCGTCCGTGAGTCAATATTTTTGCGTCCTTCATCAACAAACGAAGAGATTATGTTGATACATAGCCTAGATAATAAGAAGAGTAGTGGCCCTGATAACATTCCTGTCAATATGTTAAAAGGAAATTCTTGCGCTTTCGCTAGAATCCTATCTCAATGTTTCAACGTAATTGTTCAATCTGGTTATTACCCTGACTGCCTCAAAGTGGCTAAAGTCGTCCTTGTTTTTAAATCAGGTAACTGTTGTGATTGTAATAATTATCATCCTATATCTACATTGTCCGTTTTCAACAAAATCCTCGAAAAACTATTTGTTGCTAGATTATTAGAATTTTTAACAAACAGCGTTCTTTATAGAGTTCAGTATGGGTTTAGACAAGGCTCTAGCACCCAAACTGTTATAATTGAATTAGTTGATCTAATAGTGAGCGAAGTAGATCGTAAAAACATTGTTGGTGCCCTCACAGAGAACAGACATCCATGATCGAACGAAAATGTTAAAAAAATGTGTGTAAACATTTGAATTAATATACGATAAACACTAGCGCCGCCACACCAACCTATCCCAACTATCCGTCAAATGCAGACCCTGCTAGGCAGCCATTTTGTCCTAGCCAACATCTGCCTTTGTTGAAATCAAAACAACCCAATGCTATTGCACGGGCGACATGGACCTAGAGCCGACTAGGCCCACATATGTTGACTACTGTCAAAGTCTGTATATCTCAATAGCGGATGACAGGAGTGACACCCTCCTGGTCAAATCCATTCCGGAACCGGTTCGAAATACTGAATGGATTCAGTATGGAATCTTGCTAAAAGAAAACAACCGATTCCGACTCTACCGGTTGATGCATTTGAGCTGGAATTCATGCTGGAAGTCCAAACCGGTTCCGGACTAGTTTGACTGGGTAGAGGAATAACCGCTGTCAATTCTGTCGAACTCAGCCACAAAAAAAACATGACAGTAGCGCACCTGGTTTGGATAGCCCAACCACCTTCGAAATCGTTAGCACAGAGAACAGACGTCCATCTTCAGCATTCAACTTGTGTAAAATCTCTAACGGTTTCGAAGGTAGTTTGGATATCTAAACCAGGTGCGCTACTGTCGTCATGTTTTTTTGTGGCTGAGTGCGACAGAATTGACAGCGGTTATTCCTCTACCCAGTCAAACTAATCCGGAACCGATTCGGACTTCCAGCATGAATTCCAGCTCAAATGCGTCAACCGATAGAGTCGGAATCGGTTGTTTTCTTTGAGCTAGATTCCATGCTGAATCCATCCAGGATTTCGAACCGGTTTCGGAATCGATTTGACAGATACCCAGTAAAGTTCAGTCGGAAATGAACTGGAATTCTGGCTGGTTCCAGTTCGTATTCCGGCTCCAGTGCAACAACCGATTCTAACTAGAATCGGTTGTGTCACTGGAGCCGGAATACGAACTGGAACCAGCCAGAATTCCGGTTCATTTCCGGCTGAGCTTAACTGGATAGTTGGGATAGGTTGGTGTGGCGGCGCTAGTGTTTTTAGTATATTAATTCAAATGTTTACACACGTTTTTTAAATATTTTTGTTCGATCATGGATGTCTGTTCTCTGTGCCGTTAGAGATTTTACACAAGTTGAATGCTGAAGATACTACCCAGTTAAACTCATTCCGGAACCGGTTCGGATTTCTGAATGGAGTCATTATGGATTCCAAATCAAATGCAACAACCGATTCCGACTCAGAATCGGTTGTTGCATTTGATTTGGAATCCATACTGACTCCATTCAGGATTCCGAATCAAATTCCGAATGGTTTGACCGGGTAGCAGTGACACCATTCAAAGAAAATCAACAGTGAATATTTCCAGACATGGTTTTATTTCCTATTTAAGGTTGCACAGAGAATACGTAAAATTCGCAAACGAAAAAAGCAGTTTTTTTCCCACACCGTATGTCAGACCTTCATAAAAATCAATCAGCGTATGTAGAATGTTGTTACTGTACCGCTGATCGATTTTTATGAAGATCTGACATACGGTGTGGAAAAAAACTCCTTTTTTCGTTTGCAAATTTTACCCTTTCTCTGTCCAACCTTAAGAACTATTGTGTTTTTTACATCCTAGATTGCATGATTCAGTGAGCGAAACCCAAAACTTCATAAAGTATTTGAAATTATTAAATTAAAATTTGTTTTTGCTATTGAAATTGACAAAATGATACTATCGCCCCTTTGGCGATTGTTTACTTTTTCGGTCCCACCTATCAGCATTGAAGTATCGCCCTTACGTTTTTTACAATAACTACCGTTTTACACCACTGATTTCGTCCGGGTTTTTTTCAATAGCGATCATTGTTACTATTTACAGCTGGTATCAGCTCGATAATCCTAAAAAAATACGAGAAAACAGTTTCGCCTCTAAACTGCTAGCAAAAAAAGTATCACCCTGTTTGTTTGCATGGAGCGTGGAGGGCAAAACTTTAAATAAACAAACAAAAATAGTTTCGCCTGTTGTATTTTTTACTGTAGTTTAAGAAAGTAATATCGTAGAATCCAATTTTTTAGGTTAATTTGTTGCGTTTCAAAGCCCTCATTCGCATGTATGAAAATAGCCTTATGTTTACATTTGTAAGTACCGTGCAAGACCCATCTACCGATCAATTAACAGCGATTTCTACTTCCAACGCTCTTTAAAAAACAATGTTAAAAGGCAGTTCAATTCGATCTTCGTTTTCAACTAGAATATTAAATCAACTATCAAGAAAAAATACGCAAATTTGTAAATGAATTGGCAGACAGTGCAAAATAGCCGAAAAGCCCAACAATTCTAGAGTGCCATTCACCGATCACTACAAATAATAGATATCCATTTGCCGAAAATTTTAGGTTCATAATTTTTTATTACCGACAAATTAGGTCCAAACATGTGTTGCAGACTTTGTTCATTCGGTTTGTGTATAGTTCACTTAGAAATATTGTCCTTACACAGTTTTAATAACAGTTGGCTTTGAGTTCAGAGAAAAAAAACGGTAAAATGGCAACGGATTTAATACAGCATCCAAATATAATTATTTGGAAAAATACGAAAAGATGAATAATGAAAGTGTATATTATATTGATGTTCTACGTACTATTTCCATATTTCACTTTATTAATAATTTCTAAATTCCGTGCAATATTCGAGTCAAAATAATTTCACCGTCAAATTGATCGGTAAATGGAGGCCTATCGGTGGATGGGCTCTGCACGGTATCGCCCTTTTCACGAAAAAGCGTTAAACTGTATTTTTCGACACCCATGAAGGAAGAGATTTCGACATAGATTTTTCATTAGGGCTTAAATCGCAAATGTAAACAAACTGCGTTTTTGCTATTATGGCATTATGCGACTAAAATACTACAAGATTGAGTTGAAAATTAGTTAAAATAGTTTATAGATCGATTTATAATTAAAGAAAACAAAACGGCGAAATATTCATTTCGCCGTTTCGATTTCGACTTAGGCCCTTCTTCTCATATGGAATATAAAGGCTAAACTAAAATTTTTTGACAGAACAGGGGCGAATGGTTATTATTCACAAAATTATTCTGTAAACGGCGGTTCTATTATATAAATGATAATTAATATCTACTGTGATCATGTCTACTCGGTGGTTGTTGCACATAAACATTCGAATATTTCGATATTTTCATGAAATTTGAAGAAAAGATGCACGCGCCCTTTCATTTGCATTGGGTTTCTATGCGCCCATTTGCTGAGCCCTATTAAATAATATCCTGTCAAGCTCGCCTATTTACCCAGCCCTATCCAGCAAGACAGTCAGTTTAGCCCATTTACCGCGCCCTTCTGAAAATTATATTCATAGTTTAGCCCTTTCGAAAATGGTGGTTGCTGAAGGGCGAAATCACGACTGGAATGCAAATTGGACGTATGCATTCTTTTAGTTTCTTCCCACTAAAAGCACATAGGAATCAAATTCTTTGTTATATTGTTATAAGGTTTAGAAAAAACATGAAAGTTACATTTAAAAAAGCATCGCCGAATATTGAAACTGATTTTTCTCCATTTGAGTACATTGCGACTTAGGCCCTAATGAAAGATCTGTTTCGATTTGTGGAATTCCGCATCACATTCGCCCACAAGGTGATCCCAATTTTTTTCTGTAATATATACTATCTAAGAGAAGAGAAGACAATCGCGTAGCCAATTTGATCCAGTCCTAACCTCAATATTGAACCAGCTTCTGATTGGTCGTTTTGCCAGTCAAAAGCGTTCATAATATTTTCAAACGGGATGAAAAACTGCTGCTGAGTTTATTTTGGCTATTTTTCATACACATGAGCATTTCATGCAAATTGAATAGTATACCATCAAGTCGACTGCGCCAAAATGTTCTACACTGACGTATCGGTATCTTGAATGCAAATCTTGCTGACTCATTCAAACTCAATCATCCCGCTTCAATTTACGTTGCAGAATTAGCCGCCATTCAGTATACTGTCGGGATCATTGACACCCTGCCCTCAGACCATTACTTCATCGTTTCGGATAGTCTCAGCTCCATTGAGGCCATCCGTGTGGCGAAGCCTAGAAAGCGCTCACCGTATTTCCTGGGGAAAATACAGGAATATCTGAGTGCTTTATCTAAAAAATCTTACCAGATTCCCTTGGTTTGGGTCCCATCACATTGTTCTATTGCGGGCAATGAGAAGGCGGACTCTTTAGCCAAGGTGGGCGCATTAGAAGGCGACACTTACGAAAGACTAATTTGCTTCAATGAATTTTTTGGTATCTCTCGGCAGAGGACGCTCGATAGTTGACAAACTTCATGGAGCAATGGGCATCTGGGACGCCGGCTACATTCCATTATTCCGAAGGTATCAACGAATGCTTGGTTTAAGGGCTTGGATGTGAACCGGGACTTTATTCGTACGATATCAAGGCTCATGTCCAACCATTACACATTTGATGCGCATGTCCGTCGTATAGGGTTTGCTGAAAGTAATGATTGTGTTTGTGAGAACGGCTATCACGACATCGAGCATGTTGTTTTGCTGTGCGCAGAGTACTGTGTTGCCAGGTCCCAACTAATAGATTCCCTTCGGGCCCGAGGTAGATCACCATATGTACCAGTCCGGGACGTCCTGGCAAGCCGTGACCACCTCTATATTTTTCTTATCAATATCTTTTTGAAAACTATTGATGTCCAAGTTTAATACATTTTCCCTTCTCTCATTCACAGTAGAGCCTCACCAACCTATCTCTGTATCTACAATATGACATTGCTTCACGAGTCTTCGATGCATACCCTTCTTGATAACCGTCTATCCAGAACATCATGACATACCTCACATGCAGATGATATAGAGAACATCATGACAGCATCAGAGTGCCAATAATTATCCGAAATATCGACCCTTCCTCGCCCCTGCGATTACAGGTTGGAAACCACTACAACAAAGTGTGCATATCCGCCACAATGCTCAACCAGCAAATGACAATGTCAATACACAATATGTATCCCACTTCCTACCTTTTTCCTTTACGTACATAAGAGGGGAGCAAGCCGACCCTAAATACGGCGTCTCTTCCCCACTAACCTGTGCCACGTAATTAAAAAAAATGAATTATCGGCCGCGTTAAGCTACCGCATTTGGGCCTAAATAAACGTATTTATGATAATAAAATTTATACGTCGCTCGAGCAGTATCGAAACGGTTAGTGACAGCTTTCATTGTTTATAGTAATAATCACATGTTCTACGAAATTATTAAAACAATTATGAATATTTCTGATCCGATTGCGCAAAAATCTAGGTATTACATTTAATATTACGGCAGTTAATCACGTTTAAAAACTCGGGTACTGTTCCAGTTAAAATTTTGAAATTTTATTGACACGTTAAAGGTTATTTCAAGCCCGAATTGTTTTTGAGAAAGATTGACTTTAAAAGATAAGTCTAATAACCCATTTCACGTATCATTTATTTAACTAATCACAGAGTTTCACCAGTAGTATTGAAAAAGACTGATTAAGAAAAAAATTATGTAGCACTTTCTCACTGAAAGACGATTTTTTCTCATTTGCAGATGAACCCACAAAAGGAAATTCCTGTTCTAGATGATGAAGGTTTCTACTTGAGTGAGAGTAACGCAATTCTACAGTACATTTGTGATAAGCATGCTCCTGACAACTCACTATACCCTAAAGAACCTAAGCAACGTGCTCTTGTAAACCATCGTCTGTGTTTCAACTCGGCTTTTCTATATCCGCAAATCTCCGCTTACGTAATGGCTCCGATCTTTTTTGATTATGAACGCACTCCAATGGGATTGAAAAAGCTGCACATCGCTTTAGAAGCATTTGAAACATACATGTCTCGCCTTGGCACCCAATTTGTTGCTGGAAACTGTTTAACCATTGCTGATTTTCCACTTATCACATCTGTAATGTGTCTAGAAGCAATTGGATTCAATATCAACAAGTATTCATTGGTTAATAAATGGTATTTGAATTTCAAGCAACAATTTCCTGACTTGTGGACAATCTCTGAAACTGGTATGAACGAAATTGCTGAATTCGAAAAAAATCCACCAGATTTGACAGGAATGGTACATCCAATACATCCTATTAAAAAGAAAAAGCAATAAGCTTTTAGATACGCCCGAAATAAACTGAAATAATTTCATTATCTTAAGTATTTTTTTAATAAAAGTCAGTGTATCACATCCTAATCCTTATGTAATTTCTCTGTCGAAACACTGTTCTTAGTAGTAATTTGAATTGATTCCATAACTTTTCTTTCGACGTTACCAGCAGTATGTAGTGGTGTATGCATGGAAACATCGTACTCCTCGTTTAATTTCTTCGCCAGGAAATAAATTTCGGCTAGTGCAATAATAAGTGCTATCATTATGCCAAGCAGTAGCCGGAAACCAAAATCCAGTTGTCCAACAATTAATTCGATTCCAATAAAACCAAATGCAAATCCAGCAGCTACCGAAAATATAAACTGAGCAACTGCTATCAACTGGCGGTTGATTTGTTTCACTGGAAAATATATAACAGAAGTATAACGAAAAATAATGCATACCTAAAACTAACTTTGGAAAGAGATAGTATCTTGCGGATGGTGTGTTCTTAAGCTATCCACGTTTCGAGTCATCGCCTCGTATTGCTTAGCTTCCTGTTGTCTGCGAAGTTTCTGACAACGTGCTTCAAGTTCCGGATTTCGCTCCATGATTTCGTTTTCAGGAAGTATTATTTCGCAATCATGCATCAATTCGTGTAAATATGGAACAGTAGGATCGTCGTTTCGAAGACGACTCATGGCCTGGTTTAACCATTTGAGGTCTGCTAACGATATCGTTTGAACATTTGTTCTTTTGCGACCAACCTTCAAACCGCTTTCACTTTTAACATTCAAATCTAAAACTTTGCACGTGTTTTCCAAATTTTCATTTTTCAAGTAAGCTATTTCTTCGGTTGTAAACTGTATTGATTCATTATATGACAATTCCTCGGTTTTAATACTTTTGGTTGGCTTGTTTTGGACAACACATTTAATGGAACCAGGGATTTGTGTATAGCGAGATAGACGAGTTACGATCAAATTTTGAAATGATGCCGATAGGACGATTTTGATGGTTGCATCCTTGATTGGCCGCACTGACATTTCTGAAACAAAGTGTATCTTATTAATTAACTGACATGATAATAGATGGAAAAATGAAAGGGATATCGCGCATAAAATACAAAATTCATTCATTTGAGATATTTTTGGTTCACTTAATGATCAAACCATACATTTTTGGTTGTTAATGATATTTACCTGCTCCACTCATTCTATGAAATAATTTTCAAAGAGCAATTTAAAGTTATCTTTGAAAATAAATAATATTATCAAGTGTTTATTATGGTTTTCTCGTCATGTGATGGGTTAGCCACGATTTTTTCGCTTTCGTCAACATCTGATCTGCACTAGAGCACTCTAGTTAGAGTGTGACCAAGAGGCCATGACGTATCCAAACGAACATGGAATTTGACGTATACACAATAGAAATACGTCAAATTCTCGACAAACATGTGATTACGGCCTAAAAGTCAACTGTCAAAATCCACTTTGAATGGAAATTCCGGACAAACCATTACACGCCAATCACAATGTTGGTAGTAAACGAAAGAGAAAAGTTTTCTCTTTCATAAGCTGTTGTGAACTGTGTTCGACTAGTAACGGTTTGTCTGGAATTTCCAGCCCCCTGCTAGGCAGCCATTTTGTCCTAGCCAACATCTGCCTTTGTTAAAATCAAAACAACCCGACCCAGTTAAGCTCAGCCGGAAATGAACCGGAATTCTGGCTGGTTCCAGTTCGTATTCCGGCTCCAGTGACACAACCGATTCTAGTTAGAATCGGTTGTTGCACTGGAGCCGGAATACGAACTGGAACCAGCCAGAATTCCAGTTCATTTCCGGCTGAACTTTACTGGGAATGCTATTGCACGGGCGACGTGGGCCTAGATGCAGCTAGGCCCATCATATCCCTCTAAGAACGGTTGGTTTCAAAATCGTCCAATGAAGGACATTCGTTGGACCAATTTGGACAACGTCCAAATAACCGTTCAACGAACGTCCATCGTTGGACCCGTGTTGAACGATTTTGAAACAATTTTTTGGACGTCTCAGTGGGATGTTGACTACTGTCAAAGTCCGTATATCTCCATAGCGGATGACAGGAGTGACACCCTCCTGGGAATTTCCATTCAAAGTGGATTTTGACAGTTGGCTTTTAGGCCGTAATCATATGTTTGTCGAGAAATTTCATGTTCGTTTGGATACACGGTAAATATCGAATACTCATTTTATATCTACGTTTTGCACATCTTCGAGTATACGGCTAAAACGTCAAAAAATGAGTGAATTATCAGCCCCCTGTCAAGGACGACGTCTCTGTACAGCCAGCATCACTGACATGAAAGGCAAAACATTGATTTTGAACCGAATGATTAGAAGCTGTATTTAGTTACAAAATGTCGATTTTCTGAATGATATGATATTAAATCATCCCACAAGATGCAAAACGTCGTGTGGAATGCTTGAATATCGAGCATAGTGCCGAACATAATTCTTTGTTTGGGGCTTTATAGCTATAACGCCCCATATATGTCGGTCGCTGTCAAACTCCATATGATGGTATAGGGTTGCCAGGAGGCTGTGAATAGACCTTTCTCGTCAGACCTAACACCTGTTTTTCTTATTTTTAATCGAAAGATTACACAATTATAAGAGCATTTCCGTAAAAATGAGATTTTTAGGAGCTATCATGATTTTTTAATGATTTTTTAAAATTTGAAATATGCAAGAATGTTGAATATTTTTTTCACCTCTGCAAGAATGGTGGGACTTAAAATGTGCGTTTGGGCAGCACTGTTTTGAATATTTTCACTTAAGTTCTTGGCAACGCGGTAAATGAAGTGGTGAATCGCAGCACAAAATTCGTTAGCAATGTAAACAAACTAAAATGAACCTCTCGCTGTAGAACATTGGATGCATCGGATGAAAATGTTTAACCTCACTTTTTTGACATTTCGCAGAGCTTGTTTACATAGGCTTAGAATTTTTTTTTTATTCGACCACAGTATGAGAAACTTGATTTGGTTTACTTTTAAATGCGAATATCTTGTATTAACAAGCTCGCTAGGCTTTCATTTTTATTTGACGTCATTAGGCAATGTTCCATTAAATTTGGCATTTAGATTTTTCTTGTCCACGATTCGTTGAAGAAAGCGATTTTATTTGTTGCGATCAATTGTTTTGTTTTTTTGCTGAATTACAACATTAGCCACAAAACATTTTGATGATCTCTGGTAATAGACCTTTCTCGTCAAAAAATTTTATATGATAGGATGCTTCCTTTTTTATCCCCAATTTGTTACTGCCTATTGCCGCGATGATTTGGTACCTCTAACTATTGAAAAAATCAAAAATAGTGCAAGCTGCTCATTTAACCCCATATTCTGAATACCTATCTTGCCTTGTTTCCCCGTATTTTTACACCATTTGGATGAATTTCCTGTGGGGAATACTAAAAGGATGCCAGATCTACATATATATATTAGTAAATCTGCAGATTTTGCATTTTTACTGCAGATCTTTTGCAGATTACAAATATTTAGCAGAAAAAAGCCTATGCCAGCCAATTTATACACCAGCCTTCAACATTTTTGATCATTTAAATTATATACATACTAAATTTCTACGTCGCATTTATTGAAGATTTTTGTAGCAATCTGCAGACTTTTATATTTTTACTGCAGGCTATTGTTTAAATAGACCTGGCATCACTGATGCTGAAATGATTCATTCATATACCTGTCAAAAATATAGAGCATTGTATGAAAATGTATAACCTCACTTTTCTGACAGTTTCGGTGTGCTTGTTTACCTAAGACTTGTTTACACGGACTTTTAAAATTTACATTACTTGAATACTTTCGATGCTCTTTGAAAGAAGATCAACTCAAGAGGGATGAGGATTGGAACAATGGTAACCTGGTTCATACATACATGAATCGCAAGATCAAGTATTGGGCTATAAAACGATTGCTTTCTGGATGATGGATCCTTATCACATTTGTACACATTTGTTTGTTTGCTCGTGGGTTAATTCCTAACAAGATGATCCGATTGATTATTCATTTTTAGGTGGTGAAGTTTACCTGAACTTTATAGGTAACGAATTCGGTCGATGATAAGTTCACAGAGAACAGACGTCCATCTTCAGCATTCAACTTGTGTAAAATCTCTAACGGTTTCGAAGGTAGTTTGGATATCTAAACCAGGTGCGCTACTGTCGTCATGTTTTTTTGTGGCTGAGTGCGACAGAAATGACAACGGTTATTCCTCTACCCAGTCAAACTAATCCGGAACCGATTCGGATTTCCAGCATGAATTCCAGCTCAAATGCGTCAACCGATAGAGTCGGAATCGGTTGTTTTCTTTGAGCTAGATTCCATGCTGAATCCATCCAGGATTTCGAACCGGTTCCGGAATCGATTTGACAGATAGTTGGGATAGGTTGGTGTGGCGACGCTAGTGTGTTTAGTATATTAATTCAAGTGTTTACACACGTTTTTTAAATATTTTTGTTCGATCATTGATGTCTGTTCTCTGTGATAAGTTGTTGAAATGATTTTGATCGTTCAATGCCCATATCGAAGAACGTTTTGCATTGGTCAGAATGCCTACCAGCGAATGATAGCTGCAAACATGAGGATAACAAGGTTATCTCTTTCGAATGGAACAATTATTTATTATTCGTGTTCAAGTACCATTACAGCAAAGGTTTCGTCGATTATCGCATTGTCGTTGATTTAGCCGGCAAATGCAAAATAGCGCTTGGCACTGACGATAAGGAGTAAGAAGGATTTGATTGGAGTGATAATAATGCACAGCATTAAACATTCTGATAGAATATCAGGTAGGAGAAATTATATGTAAATTTATATTATATCCCGAGTTGCCATCATTTTGGCACCGCAATAAAGCTATCTGCTGTCTTGTTCAAATTGGCACGAAATAACTAGGCAGCGAATGATAAATTTCATAGTAAATTTATTTACTTTTTCGGAAGGATAAGTAATTAGTATGTTGTGAATATATGTGTCGCCGGTCTTAACGCTCTCTACTTAGAGCAAGATACGCGAAACCACTGCTAGCTTTCGAAAGAAAATTCCTAGCTGCTGCTACCCTATCAGTCTCTTTCTCGGCTGAGGACTACAATTTCGGTCGATTAAATTATGCTATGAAAATTGTACTTCCTGGAATTTCATCGAACGAGGTCAATTCATTGTGAGGAATTTCGCTGCGTTCCAATATTGCTTGCCTCTGTAGGTGATGATGTGTGTGGATTCACTTCGGCAGCCAGATCTTATGTTTTGGATAATTTTGCTATCTTATTCTGCTGAATAAATCATCTGCCTAAAGCCTCTACGTTATACTACGGTCACTTTAAAAACGCTCTGCTATTTAATCTTGTAGCTCTCGGCAAGTCAGTCCTGGCACTCTTCTTGACTATTCCTGGCACTATACCGCTGACGTCGCACTTATTACGGTGATCAAACTTGGCGAGAGTGGCAGTGGTTTCGTCGGAATTGTTCACTCGACAAGCAGTAAGTGCAAGGACTCTGCTACTTATGCCTGAGCTTCTCATTGAAACCTTCGTCCTGCCGGAGTGTTAGCTTCGTCCGATACCGGAGAGTATTGCTGAACCGAAGCAGTCTGCAACTGACGCAGCTTCCTTCGAATCGGAATCGCTGAATATTCCCGTTAGCCGAATGTCCAACGTGGTCGAAGGCAAACCGATTGCAGCAACACCACCAGCCGTAGCCAGGGCAGGAAAATTTCGAAAAATGAATTGATTGCTGTTCGAAGCTTCACGAAGCACCTTCTCAAGCATACCACATGCAATCGATGAGTTTGACACAATCGCTGCGAACATTTAGGGGTAAAACTTATCTCTGCTCGGACGAAGCGAGCTTCGCATCTAGTTCGCTCTTTACAATGTTCGAAAAAGTTCACATTAACCTTAGAAGCACACATCGTCGAACACGAGGTAAGCTCTTGGCTCGTGGTTTTTGCGTTTTTGGAACATTTCCACAGAGTTTCGAAGCGATATTCGGTGAACACATATAAAGCGAATGCCTCGTTTATTTGAGAATCGCGAACATCGAAGTTTTATATCGCTTCAAGCATCAGCATCATGAGGCCACCGCGAACATGTTCGCTACGTGACTATCTGTCTTAAAATCATAAACTGTAAATCTTATTTTGAGTATAAATAAAATGGATTATTTTAAGATTATAATTTAGGATTTAGGGATTAGGTGCGTCGCATACCTTACCAATTTATGAGCCATGAGTTTGAATGAGCGTAGTGGTAGTGAAATTCAAATTCTTTTTTTCGGAATACAATTATGTTTACTAGCTACTTTGATTGCAAACTCGTCTTTTCTTCTTCAATCGGAGTATATTTTCCCTGCCAAGGAGTTTAGGTGAAGATGTATAAAGTATGTTTAAGGGGGTAAGGGTTTCAGCGCGAAAAAATGTTTTTTGGTGAAATGACTCTTTTGGATGAAATGATACATTATAATGTACAAAAGTTTTGATCAATTCGCTTCGCCCAAATTTCTAAAAAATCGCAAATAGTGTTTTTAACGCTAAAACCATTACCCCTCTCTTAATAATCTCCCTATCTAAAACAAATTCTTCCTAAAAAGAACAATTTTCGGATGGAATCTCACTGCTGACGTCCGAGTTCAGTTAGACGGCGAACTTCAGTTATTTGCATCCACTGAGGGGTAGTTAGGCGTAGTCCGTTGGCCTTTGTTTTCAACTTGTTGCGGTTTCTAACGTTCTTGCGCAACATTCCTTAATCGGCTAGTCATATTCACTCAATAATATGCGATGATTTGTGTGTTAAACGTTATTTTTAATTTTACCAAATGAATTTATTAACAAATACCTACATACTTGAATCCATAATTATTGTCATTAATTGAATTATAATTTCTTGGCATCTGTACCAAACCAAGAGGAAAGCTTCCAAATGATTTTTATAATATTGTTTTATAAGTTTATTGGTTGATTACCTAATCACAAGAGACAAAATATTTATTTTCAAACATTTTCGACAGAATCTGTTCACTTAATAAATGAAGTGTCAAACTTATTACATGTTCCACTTTTATGAAATTTATTTACTGACTCCTGTACATGTGTTTTGTGATAAATAATGAGAAGGATATTCCAACTTCTGAAAAGGACAAAATTTGGTTTATCTTCTCCATGATGTAATCTTGCCTTATTTGACTTTTACTAATAAAAAATAAGAGAAAGAAATCTTTAGGGCCCCCTGTTTTTTTTTTTGAATCAGTTATAGCCGAAATGCTTTATGTAAGGGAAATCTCGGAAAATGAGAATCGAAATAAATAACTCCAAGTAGAATGAAAGTCGTTCTAAACTCGAACTTTTTCGAATACTGTCTTTCTATTATTATTCGC
This sequence comes from Topomyia yanbarensis, assembly GCF_030247195.1. Lineage (NCBI taxonomy): Eukaryota > Metazoa > Arthropoda > Insecta > Diptera > Culicidae > Topomyia > Topomyia yanbarensis. The sequence continues at coordinate 138,929,768 of NC_080670.1, read as the reverse complement.
TTTTTGTCGCATTCCATATTTTGATATATTATTTTGAAGACCCATATTTCAAGATCAATACAATGGTAATTCTTCAAAAGGGCTAATGAGACTTTTGTAAACAAACTTATTTCGCTCATTTTTCCGCTACAGAGTTAAATTTTATGAAAAATACACATGAATCAACATCTTTGCCCTTGGTAGAATCGATTTCAAATGTTTTCTGTGTTGAAATGATAACAAATTAAGAGAAATCAGCAAAACAAAAGTTTGTTCACAAATCTTATTAGCCCTATTAAAATGTTGATATGGAATAATAAAATCAATCAAGATCAATTTCGATTTTTTTTTAATTTTGCGGTGGTGTAATCCCTTAAGTGGTTGATTTAACGGCTTCTTTCAAAATTTATCGAACCTACTCCCATTCGTTCATTCGTTAGAGTAGTTTATGTTACAGAGAGTGTACTAAATTAATAGGAACACTTAAATTTAGGAAGTTATGACCCTCGCTCCACAATGCAGTTTGCGACAGAATTGCTCAACTGAAAATTATTAAATGAAATGAATGAAAACAAACATTAGACTATAGCATTTTGTACGCATGCACTTCAGAGGTCCAAGGGTTACAATTTCTGTTCTAGTTCTCGGATCGCCAACACATTTTTTTCGATTTTTTGGCCCAGTTCTCAAGGGAAATCCAGTTTTTAACTTTTTGCATACATATTGCATTGAATGAAGAACTTAGATAATGTATTCATAAAGTATTAGTAATAATTCGATTGTCCGTTCATTTTAAAAGGCTATTTTCTATAACTTTTCAACTGATTTAATTTCACTTTCAAAATTTCTCGAAATATCATGTTCTAAAAGTTCTCAACCGATATAATATTCGAAAACAGTTATAAAAATGTCTCATCACACTGGTAGATGGATTCAAAGCGTTTTTTTAAATAAGTGCACGAAAAAACATGCACCCTTCTAAAACATACTTCGGAATCAAAATGGTTTTACTGTTAGTCGAAAACAAGATTTACAAAACGACCAGAACTGCCAAATATGAATCGGGAATGGTCGAGTTTATTGACATTCCCTATTTATTTCTAGGATTCATCATACACGTCATGACGTTATTTATTTAACTGATAATCGATTTTTTCCTTTGAATGGATATCGATATCTTTATCCTCAAGAAACTGACATAACTGGATCCTCAAGAAACTGACATAGGAACATGACTAAGATAAGCGAGCCACTCAATACGTTGTGTACATTGTGTTTAACTTCATTTTCTAGCCCTAATTTATTTCATTTGAAAATTTATCCCCGCCCTGTCACGAAATCTTGATTTTATCCCTACTGGTAATATATCAGTAGGGTATCTTAAATAAACTTGTTACGTCACTTTTCAGTTAACCCCAGCATCCATAAGCTACACATTGTCACAATTATTTTTCACCTATTCCACCCTTAATACAAGGCCTCTGTCTAGAATATACTTTTTTTGCATAACTAGTAGGTAGGTATTTGAATAAAGAAAACTAATATCGTCCGGCGAACATGTTAGCGATGGCCCTCGCGATGCTAAATTGATAACTGATATAATCCTTCGGTGTTCGCGATTCTGAAATCCTTCGAGGTAATCTTTTTGCTGTGTTCGCGAACATCGCTTCGAAGCTCCGTGTAACTGTTTCAAAAATATCGATCACACGAACCAAGAGCCTAGCTCGTGTTCGTCGAAAACTACGCAAAAGCTTTTACATATCTTTCCGAACATCAATGAAATGAACAAGAAGCTTCATTTGTCCTCGCCGAAGAGCATGCAAAAGTATCGCCCAAATGTCCGCAATTACGATGGTAAGCGATTGTGATGCGAAGCTTGTGAATACGAACCAGTAACGCAAAGCTTCGCGCTTTGAAAGTATTCGAACATAGGTTCGGTTCGAATATTTCCTGCCCTGGCCGTAGCTGACCTTTTAGCCTTTAATCCAAGTCCCTGCAATTGGCATAACGACAGACGAGTGCGGCGCAGGCTGGACCATCGGTTGACTCGGTGCCGGACGGGGCGAAACAGCTGCAACAGGAGCGGACCTAGTATGGGGTGTAAAGGTCATCAATTGCCATAGATCACCAAAATGCTCTGCGACTAACATTGTGAACAAAACAAACCAAATGAAATTGATCGCAACAACGATAAAATAATCTAAATTCTACCCAAACATTTGAAAAGGGTCTAACAGCCAAGCGTAAACCTTGAGAAAAAGGCAAAAGAAGTTTTGGTCGAATTCATTATAATTCTATTTAAAAATTTAATACTGTTTTATTTAGTTTGATTGCGCAAATTGTTTACATCAGACACTCCCCTTAATTCATTGAGTACGTATTTCACTGCCTTTATAATCCTTTTGGAATCAGTTACATTATCCTTTATAATCATTTTATAATAAGCGTATTGCTAGTTTGGACTTTTATATCAGCCGGGCCCTTTTATAATTTGTTATAAAATCAATAACAAAATTCTTCATAATCCATTGTTGCGTTATGTTTATGCACATGGCCAGATAGATAGTTTTTAACTGGGACGTGACGTGTGGATACGAAAAAACCTAATGTCAATTGCAGCCAGGAGGAGCTGTCAAATGCAGCCGAAGGGAACCGTCAAATGCAGTCAGGGGGAACTGTCAAATGTAGCCAGTCCATTTAAAATATGTGAGGAAGAAAGAGTGGATATGCAAGACAAGAGATCAAATGAACAGAAAAAAAGAAAAAGAGAACATATATTCACAGGTTTTGTCCCAGGATTTTAATAGAGAACATGAAAATTCGATTTGTTTGCATTTGGCAGTAGGCCTTTTTCAAATGTTTGGCTAGAAATTCCTTACTTCTACAATGAATCATGTACAAGAAAAGTAAAAATGTTAAATTTAACGGATCAATGTATGATGCCGACATCAAATAAAAAATTACAGCTGAGCGACCTTGTTTGGAAAGTGTTAAATAACATTTGGCAGCGAACCAAACCAAGTTTCTCATACTATGATCGAATCAACAAAAATTCCTAGACCATGTAAACAATCTCTCTGAACTGTCAAAAAGTGAGGTTAAACATTATCATGCAATGTTCTCCACCGAGAGGTTCACTTTAGTTTGTTTACATAACCAATGAACTTTGTACTGCGACTCACCACTTCATTTGCCGCGTTGCCAGGAACTCAAGCAAAAATATTCAAAACAGTGTTGCCCAAACACACATTTTGAGTCCCACCATTCTTGCAAAGGTGAAAAAAATACTCAACATTCTTGCATTTTTCAAATTTAAAAAAATTATTAAAAAATCACGATAGCTCCAAATAGTCTCATTTCAACGGCAATATTCTTAAAAATGTGTAGTCTCTTGAATAAAAATAAGAAAAAAGGGGGTTAGGTCGAACGAGAAAGGTCTATTGGTAATCTCTAGTAATCCTTGAAATTATATACATCGCAATATAGGTCCGCACCAGTTGCAGCCACTCCACCTCGCCGGAATCGAGTTAGCCGATGGTCCAGTCTGCGTCACACTCGGCTGTCGCTGCACCAATGGTAGCTCCCAACCAGGCCTTTGGATTAATTGCTCAAATCGCAGCTACTGCTGGTAGTGTAGCGATCGGCTTCGTCGGTAACACCGTTGGACATGCCCTCATCGGAATGTTCAGCGGTTCCGATTCACAAGAGGCAGCCTCGCTAGGACAGGCTGCCCCGGTATCGGGCGAGGCAAACACTCCGGCAGGACCATGCTCGTGGGAGATCAAGCAAATATCTTGTACCCAAGGCCAGGTCGAGTGTGATTCGGAACAATTACCAAGTATAGAAGTCCATATATATAGCGTTCACGTGATACATTTTCCTTAAAGTTGATTGAATAAAAATAGTATAAATGTTGGCCAAATCCTGCAGCACTATAGGATCACAGATAGAGCATTAACACCAACTCACTGTGCTTCGGTGTTTTTTGCAAACGAACTATCAGGTCTATGTTTTTATTTAGTAAATATTTTAATAAATATTAGTTAATTAGGAGTATGACTTATTTTTATTTTGATGGCGCGGTCAAGGGGTGCTTAAAGTGCGAGTCGTATCTTTAAAATCGATCACTTGAAAGTAGTATAAATAATTATAAATGCGACAACAATAAACTCATAACCTTTTTAATGGGTATTTAGCCATAGGTAACGAGGAAATCGGTATGTTTTATTCATGTACAACAAAAAATACTCAGCAATAATGTAACTTATTATTAATTGTTACGTAGTATAAATGATTATAAAATGCGATAACATAAGCTCATAACCTTTCTAATGGTTATTTAGCCATACTGCCGTGATACGCATAACTGTCCCATCTGCATAGGAAACCCAAATGGGACTGTTATGCGGATCACGGCAGCATAGGTAACGAGGCAATCGGTGTTTTATTCATGTACAACAAAAATTACTCAGCAACAATTTAATTTATTATTAATTGTTACGCGTGATTTTGTCTCGTGATTGGCCAAAATTGGTCGCTTTTAGAATCTGGTGCTCTAAGCATAACTGTCCCATGTTAATAGCAAATCCCATAACACATGGAACAGTATAGCGACCATACAGCTGCAACAGCGAATTTAGCATTGACATCAATATAACCAGGTTGGTTGCAAGCAGAAAGAACAATACTAGCTGGGCTGCTAGCTGTTTGTGCTACTAATAACACTTGCAGTCTGTCAAATTAACATGATTCTATGATCTAGCCTCAATGACTATGGAATATAGCCGAATCCAACGCCTAACCCATCAGCGCATTTGATCATGTAATGGATATTATAAACTCTGAAAGAAATACATTTTATTGTTGTCTGTTTTTGAGGTTAGAACTTTTATACTATTGTGAGAATGGTCCTCAGCAACTATCCTTCCAAATCAAAAACTCGTGCTAGCAATGGCTTCGTTCAGAAGCGTCAGCATCACAAGCGATGAACATGCATGACTGACGGTCATGGTGTTGAGCGGCTGACCCTGAAATCTATCCCAAAACCGTATTCGTTCGTTCAGTCCGAGCGATATTGCGTAACTCGGGGAACAGGCAAGTGCGACGTCATGTCGTCATGGGGTTCAATTTTGTACATACAGGCACCTATAAATAACCAATCAATTTAATTATGTAGATTTAGGCCATACCGTAAATTTGGCTGACATACCCCGTATCAAGTCCCACACACATAGTACACCATCCTGGCAACCAGATGCGCCCATCTCGGCCTGCCACTGGTCTATGAAAATACATGTGATAGGACCGCAATGGCCGTTTAGGGTGAACTGCAATAGGTGGCTATCAAGCCGGAACACGTTAACAGTGTGGCCCTGGCTGCCAGTAATGACTGTACCGCCCGCCACTTCCAAACATGTCACCGGTGACCCTGCTGGTGAAACTCCAGGATACATCGAAGCTCCTCCTCGGATGCGTGATGTTGAGCTGGCAACGCTGTGGACGGATTTGAGCCGGCGGGTTGCTGAAATAAACTAATGCTTCCTGCCGAACCGCTGCGTACGTGGGCTAAAAAGAAAAAGAATTAAGGCACTTGATGACATACTCATTACAGAGTGAAAATTAAATGACTTAGAATATACAGTATTTTAAAAGAACAAGTAAAATCTGTCTGCGCCATAGGTGAGCTTAAAAAATTGCTTGAAACATAGAACTTACTTCGCCCATATGCAGACGTAAATCCCCAATCGATCTGAAAACCTTACGTGTACGTTTCCAGTCTCAGAAAATCGATTCGTTCACTCAATCGTGCGACTATCACTTTGTCACCGGCGAGGTTTATGTTAGTTACCCCATTGTTGTGGTTGTTTTCAGCTTCATATATATCCTGCAATGAAACGTCCGTCAATAGTTGTAATAAAAAACAAATGACTCCAAACAATTTATCTAAAAGCTACCAGTCGTTCCCTCCCAGAACTTTAATCCACAGACTAACAGACATAACACTCAAAAACAAAGCTTCGCCCGCTTTAACGTTCATTTTAAATATATTTATAGTTGGGACTGTGGCCACATTTGAAATTATGGCGCCACTGACATATGAACAAGCATGTGGGGGATAGATCACTAGTGAAAAATTATTCCCAAACCTGAGGGATAACCCACCAGTAAATGAGTGTTTGGGACTGTGAATAAAAGGTGGAGCTAGTGTTCTGGGAAAATTGTCGGATCGATGTTTTTTGAAGGAATTCCCTCATAGTGTTATGTCTGTTAGTCTGTGTTTAAACGCCCATCTGCACACCCAATCTCTATGAGATCATCAAAAAAGTCCAGATACCAGATCGGCGAAGTCTGGTAACATTTCTTCCGCGCTGAACTTCCTCCTCCAGGTGGCTGAAAACATTCCCCAGCGCTCATCTGCTCTCGGGGTGGGCAGTTCCGGCATCAGGTGCAAAGCGTCGATAGTTTTAACCGAGTATAGCGTCGAAAAAGGATCGTTTCGCAGCACCTCCAGTTTTAATTCTACTAGATCTTTGCGAATAATTTCAATTAGCAAATTTGCATTCGCCGCGCTAAAAGATTAATCGGGTAATTTTAAAGCTGACACTAAATATTTCGACTTACTTGCATGCCTCTGCATTTTCCGTGGAGGAAGCTGTTTCTCCATATTCGCTTCAGCTCGTTTTTCTTCAGGAGCTATGGACTAGAAGGTTTTTCCGCATTCTCTTTCTCTGGACTGTCAGTCGCCGGTTCTGATTCCTTGTCCTTGGTCATACTCAGATCGCTAACCTATTTTTATTGAAAAGGAAAATTTAAATCCCATGGAACAATGATGGCTCCAAAAATAGTTTAGGTGGTTATGACAAAAAGAACACTTACGAGTGCAGAAATTCTCAGAACCTCCGCCTTTTTGACCCAGTTATCTGCATCGCTTGCCATCGCTTCGACCGGGTACAATGTATGGGAAAACGTCCTGAATCCGAACGGGTACTGTCTCATCGGTGGTTTATGCCTGGCAAATCGCTGAATTTTGCTCAGAACGATCATGTGAAAAAAAACGATGCCTTTTTTGTCTGCTCACTTCGCTGCCATGAAACCGACGATGAGTCCTTTTTCCAAATGAGTCACACGGTTGGCCCGAGTGAATATGTGCGTGTAGAATACGCTTCCATTATGTTTGTTCTGTAAATCAACAAGGACATCTAGACATGAAAAAGAATGTTGCAGGGGGAAGCTTATGGTAAAAACTTACCGAACGAGAGTCCTTTCCAAGTATCTTGCTGTTGTGTTTAATGTTGACGGCAACGAAGTCGGAAGCGACTATGACCTATGAGATTTTTCTGTCCCCGAGCGCTATCAGCGGACACACTACGAATTTAACCGTCAAGTGGCTTTCACTTTTGCTGAGCTGGAAGCGGCCGCTCTGAATCTGTACAGCGACATCCTTTTGAACCACTTCGGATTCATGAACTATACACTATAATTATATTATACAATGGATTTTTTCATAACGTTTACTATTCCCTAAAATCACGAACCGATCCAATGGCTAATGATTGTGTAGAACTAGGGGAAAGTAATAAAAACATGAACGACAGCGAGCAGGATAAATTCGAGGATTTGAACAATCAGTTAAGTCAGCTGTTGCGGGGTAACACATAACGGGCGCGTTCATCCGAGGAGAGATATAATTTCAAACTGTAACTGTAACTGGTGCCCGACGTCAACAAAAATCAGTCGTTAGTTTTCTGAGATTTTTTCTGCAGAAAACTAAAATATTTAGAAGTGTCAAACAATCAAAAACAAATCTATCAGTGCAGCCAGTTTTAGCACAATTTCATCAAAGTATGCTGTCACTCTGACAGTGTACCTGGGTCATAAAATGTGTCCTCAAAAAATCCTCAGAGCATTCCGTATTAACATATTTGTATTTGGTAACCTGGCAGATTGCTGAATCAATTTCCGGATGATTTGATGTGGAAAGGTGAAGACATTTTCTAAAAAGGCCCATACGTAATAATATTGATCTTATTATATCTTATTATATGAAAATCGTGATTTTTTGGTAAGAAAAAAGAAATCGGTATTTTTAGTAACATTATTGGTATTGAAATTAAAAATCGGTTTAAATATCGATAAATCGGTATATTCTGCAACACTGTTTTGGGGTTCATCTACGTCAAAACAATGTTTTTGACAAATTGGAATGAACTCTTGGAGTTCATACCCAGTAAACGAAACGGCGAATAGCCAGATTAAAACAGATGCCGGCTAGCGGTAGGCTACTGGAACTATGTTATAGGCTACCCGCCGTAACTTTATTTCATATTCCCCACTCGAAGTTCATCCAAATGGTGAAAAAGTATGGAGAATCGAGGTAAAATAGGACAGGGGAATACAGAGTAAAATGGGCAGCTCGAAGAATTTTTGATTTTGACATTAAAAATGTCTTACTCCACTATCTGGGGCTAGGTGTCATTCTAAAATCTAAACTATCTCCCATGTAACGAAACTATGTAAGGTTTGCACGCTTATAACTCCGATATTACTAGATGGATTTTAATCATTCATACACCAACCGATTCAGAAACACCTAACTTAAATATTGGTAATAATTTAATATCTCCCCAATAAAAGTAGACTTTTGGAAATTGGTAAAATTAAAAAGTTCACAAAAAACGGGAAAAATACCATTCGTGAGGCAGATTTCTCAGACACAGCCGTCAAAAGAGGGCAGCTTAGTTGCTCAATGAAACACGAAAAGTCATAAATAGAAGCAACGCATGTCCGTTTAAATCAGTTGTTGCTCTTATCCCACACGAGCAACGTCGTCTCCGGGCGATGCAATAAGCGCTATCGATTTTCGGTAACGTTGGCATTTGCACACACTCGCACCTAAGTGACTAAACCATATACGGTTAGTTTATAAATAGAGGTGACGCGTACCCGTTTGAATCAGTTTTTGTTCTTATGTCGAACGGGTAAGATCATGACTGCAGCGTCTGGGCACTACAATAAGCGGTAGACGCTATGCATTTTCGGCAGCGGTGGCCGTGTGCGGATTTTTCGGGTACCAGCATGGTGTCACAGAATGATTTGCAAAGTGGGTGGGCGGGGTGGTTTGGATTTAATTCAATACGGTGTGTGCTGCTTAAGAGTGTTGCGTTTGAAAAAAATATATTTATTTTTATGCATGCGTGTGCGTTGTAACTTGTTAATCCATGTTTACGGCGCTTTGTAGCTGCGTAGGGTAAAGAGCCAATTGGTTTTCATGTTTCATATTTCGGTTGTATGTTTTTTATCAGTAAGGCATCTGACAACGTGCTTCTGTAGTTATTGCACTGTTCAGCAGCGTAATATTTTATATAGGAGAGTACACTCAGGTTTTTTACGCGGATTTTGAAATTTACGCGGTTTTCATTAACGCGTTTTTTTAAATTTACGCGGTTTTCATTTACACGGCCTGTATCCCCTGCGTGAAAAATCTGAGTGTAATTGCATCGGAAACAATCACATTCCCAGCAGAACTTTTTGTTTTCTAATTTCAAACACTTTTGTTTCGTACTGCACACAACGGAAAATTTTAAAACAGAACTTACCGTCCCAGCAGCAGTTGAAGCGGGTGTTCTTTTAATGTAGAATACATTTAAGGTTTCAATATAGGGGTCCCGTTTCAAAATATCGGCTGCGGCGCCGCGTCAGATTTTGAACGTTAATAACTTTTATCATACTTAACAGAATGATTTGATTTTTAGACCAATTTGTTGCAAATATGTTCCTCTATGCTGTATTAAAAATGGAAGTATGTATAACATGTACTAATAACAAAAAAATGTGTTTTGAAAAATCTTTCGAAAACGACTCGGAAAAGTGAAAATTTTCAGCCCATCCCGCACAGAGCCGTCGTTATGGTAGACCAACCGAACAATAAAATAATGAAAAGTTTATATATAGGTCCATTACATGTTTGTTCGTATGGTTATTCGCATTGGGTTGCTTGACGAGAGCACTTGGTGGGGGAAAGACGGCATATTCCTTTGGTTAGGCCATTAGAAGCAGGACGGAAAGGAAAGGCTCATGCACGGCACGAGAACGAGCGAGAAAGCGATAGTAGTGCATATTAGCGCGATTATATAAATATCTGTCGGTCGGTTTTTCTCATCATTCGTATTCGTTCAAGCACTAGCAAGCAGCCAGTCCACCGAAGAAAAGCAGTCGGCGATGACGACGGCGGAAAAAGTGCCCCAGCTACTGGTGACTCATCGCAACCCGATCAGGAACTGTCGCCCTGCAAGAATTTCGCCCCAACTAAAGGGCAACAGAGTAGGCTATCGTTCCAGCGTCTGGGTCGTGAGATTGTGCAGGACTGCAAAGTCGAGCTACGCTTACAAAGCTCAGTCGTAATGATGCCCCGAGAAGCCAACGATGCCTACTTGGTCGGTTTGTTCGAGAATGCAAAATAGTGCTTTCTAGCTCACCGTGTCCGCGGGGAGTGCGTCTGAATTATGCTCCCGCAATAAAACAATAAACGGTTCTTTACAGGACCAATTAATTGTGTTCTAATAAGAGTTAAACTGAAATTTACATTTTATGGTGTATAACAAATAATTTTCAGAAAGCAATATAAGAAATACGATGTGTGGAAAGAAAGAAAGAGAATTTAAATTATCTTCTCTCGCTCGTTTTCGTGCACTGCTTTTCCATTCCTTTCTGCTGCTACTACCATCATAACTGAAACGAATGTGCGTGTTCCCCCACCATCTCATGGCCAGTGTTGCCACAATTGCATGTCGCTATAACAATTTGAATTATTTTATTGATCCTCTCTAGTATTGATAAAATATAGAACATGCAAAGTACACTAGTCGCATGCTTTTATTCGAACTTTTTGGCAGCCTCCATTGATTAACTGCATAAATCGATTTGTTTGTGCAGCTCCTTGCTAGTAGCAAACTAAATAGCCTTTATCAGCGCTAACAAATAAAACAAAAGAATTTAAGTTTGTGAAAATCTTCTCCTTCCTTCTTTTCAAATCTGCAACATTCTTTGAAAATATTGTTGGAATGTTGTTATTGAAAAACTGAACATGCAAGTTTGCTAGCACTGGCCACTAGATTGAAGGCGATGGAAAGACAGAATATTCGTTTTGGTTATGCTAGTATTGGTAGCCGAACGGAAAGGAAAGGCACAGGAATGGCACGAAAACGAGCGGGAGAGCGATAGTAGTGCTTTCTTGTGTTTTCATATATGAATATTGGTCGGTCGGTTTTTCTCATCATTCGTATTCGTTCAAGCACTAGCAAGCAGCCAGTCCACCGGAGGAAAGCAGTTGGCGATGATGACGGTCCGCAAAAGTGCCCAGCTACTGGTGGCCCATCGCAACCAACTACCGATCAGGAACTGTCGCCATGCTAGTATTTCGCCCCAACTAAAGGGCAACGGAGCAACTAATCCGCTGGCTAACATTCCAGCGTCTGGTTCGTAAGGTTGTGTATTACTTCAAAGTCGAGCTACGCTTACAAAACTCAGCCGTAATGAAGCCACTGATGCCTACTTGGTCGGTTTGTGGGAGTGGGCGTAAATTACAATAAAAGCAACGGTTCTTTTCAGGACCAATCAATTGTGTTCTAGTGAGAGTTAAACTGAAACTTTTATTTTAAGGTGTGTAGCAAATTTTCAACAAGCAACATAATACGTTCGGTGGAAAGAAGTAGCTTGCACACGGAACAAAAATTTAAATTATCCTCTCGCTCGTGTCGTGCACTGCTTTTCCATTCCTTTCTACTGTTATTATCAGTATTACCAAAACGAATGTGTTGTTGCATGTGTTTAAGAGAAACGTTGAAGTCGCATGCTTCTATTCAAGCTTTTTGGCAGCCCCCGTGAACTAACTGTATTAAATGATTTTTTGTGCAGCTCCGTGCTAGTAGCAAACAAAATGGCCCTACCAGTGTCTGATTCGTGAGATTGTGCAGGATTTCAAAGTCGAGCTAAGCTTATAAAGTTCAGCCGTAATGGTACCCGAAGAAGCCAGTCTTGTCGTTTTGTTCGAGGCTACAAAACAGTTCGCCAGGCACGTAACTATCATGCCAAAAATATCCAACGATCCAGCGCATCACCATCAACACCAACGCCGATACCAAAGGTTCTTTTCAGAACCACCATTATTACCATAGAGAATTATTTGAAAATTTCCCATTCAAACGTGATTCTGTTGAATATTATTAGTTTTAAATTAACGTCTCGAATTGAAATCACGACGCTCCGGTTATGTGACAGACATTACCCACCCATCTTTTTTTATTGTGACCACGACACCCCATTTCAATATTTCTGAATGAACAGAAGGTCGAGTTTGGAAAGTTTGTAACTTTCATTGTACTTAACCAAATTACACAATGTTCGCACTAATGATTCAGAAATATGATCAGGAATCTTCTGTTAGATTTGTAAGTATGTATAATTTACATGAATAAAGAAAAATTGATTTTCAGGAATCAATTATTATCTGTTCTTCCATTGGCCAGTACTACGCGACTTCCTCATGCTAACAATTAATTTCATCGTTAGCCATCTCCCTCACCAAGGCCAACAACGCCAACAAAACCGGTCCTTTTCAGGACCACCATCATTTTTGTAAAGAATAATTTGAAATATTCTTCGCCCAAATCAGCTTTTGTCCGAAAATCCTAATGAGTATCAACATATTTGAAGAACGTGTTCCTTATGTATTCTACATCTCTCCGGTTATGTCGCAGACATTACCCACCCATCTTTTTCGATTCAAATTCAAGCCATGTCTTAAGCGTTACTGGACTTAAAATTGTTTTCCCAGTTTAACCAGTCAGAACATCTGTCCTACCCTATGTATTTAAAACACAGTTCAAATTGCGTTTTAAGGTATACAACAAATACGGTTGGGTATACTAATTTAAATTTTAAAATAAATCTGTTTTAAATTATGAAACAAACCGCTGTACTGAAGATATAATTATGTCAGTCCTATTACCACATAAAACACCTATATAACATAAAACGCTGCAGAATTGGTTTAATAATACAATGTTTACACTACAGAGTTATAACACGTTTTAATAATTAGCAACAAGAAAAATGTCACCAAGATAGCATAAAAACCCGTTTTAACTGGTAGTGCGAAAGTTGCATAACAATGTAATTTATCAAATAATTTCATTTTTCCACCACTAATCGATCAAGAAATACTTACACTTAAGATTGTTTACTTAAGTTCATTAGTACATTATTGAAAATTTAAATGGAAAATGAAATTTCATATTTTATGGAGAATCTGTATATTTCCGTTGGCGGGCGTGGGTTTCCTCATCACACCAGACCAGCCTATTTTTACTAGATGGATCAGCCAAATAATGCCAATCACCTAGTGAGATACTTGATTAATTAATAGATTACCGTTAAAAGACCTTCAATAAATTATGTTTTAATGGGGAGGGTATATAGCAAATTGTAACATATGAAAACAGGCGAGTGAACAAGAACGTGTGTCGATATGTGTGATAGACAAAAAAAGCTATATTTTTAATGTCACCGCGGTCGTGTCCTGTACACAACCCTTTAATTTTTTTCAATAGTTAGAGACACCAAATTAACGTGACAGTATTCAGAATTGATCCAGCGATGAAAACGGAAGCTGTTCTGCATATAAAATTTTTTGACGAGAAAGGTCTATTATAGTTGCGAACCAAGAGTATTTTATAGTAGTATATTTTTTATTTTATAGTAGTAGAGCTATAGTACTCGATTTATAACCAACGGTTTCATTAAGTTCCTGGATTATTTTTTGAAAACAAATGCGAAAATTTATCAAATCGGACAGGTAATTAACGTAACTATTGTATCACAGAGAACAGACATCCATGATCGAACAAAAATATTTAAAAAACGTGTGTAAACATTTGAATTAATATACTAAAAACACTAGCGCCGCCACACCAACCTATCCCAACTATCCGTCAAATCGATTCTGAAACCAGTTCGAAATCCTGGATGGATTCAGTATGGAATCTAGCTCAAAGAAAACAACCGATCCCGACTCTATCGGTTGACACATTTGAGCTGGAATTCATGCTGGAAGTCCGAATCGGTTCCGAACTAGTTTGACTGGGTAGAGGAATAACCGCTGTCAATTCTGTCGCACTCAGCCACAAAAAACATGACGACAGTAGCGCACCTGGTTTAGATATCCAAACTACCTTCGAAACCGTTAGAGATTTTACACAAGTTCGAGTTCGACTGAATTGACAGTGGTTATTCCTCTACCCAGTCAAATTAGTCCGGAACCGGATCGGACTTCCAGTATGAATACCAGCTCAAATGCCTCAACCGATAGAGTCGGAATCGGTTGTTTTCTTTGAGCAAGATGCCATATTCTGGAATGGATTTGACGGATCGTTGGGATAGGTTGGTGTGGCGGCGTTAGTGTTTATCGTATATTAATTCAAATTTTTACACACGTTTTTTAAATATTTTTGTTCGATCATGGATGTCTGTTCTCTGTGCTTGCAGCTTGCACTCATGCTCACAGTTCTTACCGTACATACAATCGTATGCGTATCTAAATCGTATGCATGTGAAATAAGGCTTTCTTTATTTATCCTCGTATGATGGTTATTGCACAGAGAACAGACATCCATGATCGAACAAAAATATTTAAAAAACGTGTGTAAACATTTGAATTAATATACGATAAACACTAGCGCCGCCACACCAACCTATCCCAACTATCCGTCAAATCCATTCCGGAACCGGTTCGAAATCCTGAATGGATTCAGTATGGAATCTTGCTCAAAGAAAACAACCGATTCCGACTCTATCGGTTGATGAATTTGAGCTGGAATTCATGCTGGAAGTCTGAACCGGTTCAGGACTAGTTTGACTGGGTTCCAGTGAGCAAATTTTCTGGCAGAGACCGCTCTGCTAGATTTCTGTAAGTCTTGGTTTGGCAGCCCTGTCAGATTTCTGCGCGTATCCTGTCGGGTTAGTTGAGCTAGGGCGAACTCGGTTTCGCTCGTGTTTTCTGGCAAATTTTGACAGGAACCGAGCAAAACTCTGGCATAACTCGGACATAAACTGTGCAAAGATCCTGGCAATTCCTACCTGGTAGAATTCAGCACGAATCGAGCAAAACATCTGACAAAGATGTGGCAGGAAGCGTGCAGAGATCTTGGCCGTACATTTCTGAGTGGATTCTGGATAAAACCCTCTAAGAACGGTTGGTTTCAAAATCGTCCAATGAAGGACGTTCGTTGGACCAATTTGGACAACGTCCAAATAACCGTTCAACAAACGTCCATAGTTGGATCCGTGTTGAACGATTTTGAAACAATTTTTTGGACGTCTCAGTGGGAAGTGAGCAGCATCGGTTGGTTTAACCGCTTCTGTCAGAAACGGTTGTTGCATTTGAGCGAATTCGTTGCCAGAATTCTCGCACAAATCGCGCAAAATGCTCGCAGAAACCACAGAGAACAGACATCCATGATCGAACAAAAATATTTAAAAAACGTGTGTAAACATTTGAATTAATATACTAAAAACACTAGCGCCGCCACACCAACCTATCCCAACTATCCGTCAAATCGATTCCGGCACCGGTTCGAAATCCTGGATGGATTCAGCATGGAATCTAGCTCAAAGAAAACAACCGATTCTGACTCTATCGGTTGACGCATTTGAGCTGGAATTCATGCTGGAAGTCCGAATCGGTTTCGGACTAGTTTGACTGGGTAGAGGAATAACCGCTGTCAATTCTGTCGCACCCCTCTAAGAACGGTTGGTTTCAAAATCGTCCAATAAAGGACGTTCGTTGGACCAATTTGGACAACGTCCAAATAACCGTTCAACAAATGTCCATCGTTGGACCCGTGTTGAACAATTTTGAAACAATTTTTTGGACGTCTCAGTGGGACTCAGCCACAAAAAAACATGACGACACCCTCTAAGAACGGTTGGTTTCAAAATCGTCCAATGACGGACGTTCGTTGGACCAATTTGGACAACGTACAAATAACCGTTCAACGAACGTCCATCGTTGGACCCGTGTTGAACGATTTTGAAACAAATTTTTGGACGTCTCAGTGGGCAGTAGCGCACCTGGTTTAGATATCCAAACTACCTTCGAAACCGTTAGAGATTTTACACAAGTTGAATGCTGAAGATGGACGTCTGTTCTCTGTGCAGAAACTCTGCCAGCATCAATTTCGCTTTGCTCAACTTTTGCTAACTTTCTGCTTTCTGCAGAAATTGATGCTGGCAGAGTTTCTGCGAGCATTTTGCGCGATTTGTGCGAGAATTCTGGCAACGAATTCGCTCAAATGCAACAACCGTTTCTGACAGAAGCGGTTAAACCAACCGATGCTGCTCACTTTTATCCAGAATCCAGCCGGGAATGTACGGCCAAGATCTCTGTACGCTTCCTGCCACATCTTTGTCAGATGTTTTGCTCGATTCGTGCTAAATTCTACCAGGTAGGAATTGGCAGAATTTTTGCAAAGTTTATTTCCGAGTTATGACAGGGTTTTGCTCGGTTCCTGTCAAAATTTGCCAGAAAACGCGAGCGAAACCGAGTTCGCCCTAGCTCAACTAACCCAACAGGATACGCGCAGAAATCTGACAGGGCTGCCAAACCAAGACTTACAGAAATCTAGCACAGCGGTCTCTGCCAGAAAATTTGCTCACTGGGCCGGGGTAGAGGAATAACCGCTGTCAATTCAGTCGAACTCAGCCACAAAAACATGACGACAGTAGCGCACCTGGTTTGGATATCCCAACTACCTTCGAAATCGTTAGAGATTTTACACAAGTTGAATGCTGAAGATGGACATCTGTTCTCTGTGGATATAGTTAGAAAGAAATAATTTTTTCTCGCTTTCGGTAGCCATTCTATTCTGCAGTGTAAACAGATGGGGTTTTCGATTGATTGACACCGGTGTAGTGAAGTGCACTGAAACTGCACCGTTTTTGCACTTTCTAGCAGAAGTGCAGAAAACTGGGTATGTTCCATTGACACTTCTGCTAGAAAGTGCAAAACCAGTGCAATCAACTACACCGGTGTCAATCAATCGAAAATCCCAAGAGAGATGTGTGCGGCCGCGACGAACTACAAAAGTGCAAAAGAGTGTATTTAAATTGGTTGAACTAATAATTCGTGTTTGCGCTTCCGTTCCGTTTGCGTGTTTTAACCCGTGACACGGGTCCCGTGTTCGTTCCTGTTGGCGGTTGCCATTAGTTCTGTGTCTGAGCTCTAAAAAGAATAAAAATAAAAATAATGATATAACATTCTTTATGAGAAGGTGCACCAGCATGGTCTATCACCAATTTTAAATAACTTTTTGCTAAACCTGTTGTCTGAAAAACAAATGCATTTCTCGCATGGTGATTTATCGACATCACGATTTAGCTACATGGGCATTCCCCAGGGCTCATGTCTAAGCCCTCTTCTCTACAATTTTTACGTGAATGACATTGATGAATGTCTTGTCAATTCCTGCACGCTAAGGCAACTTGCAGATGACGGTGTGGTCTCTATTACAGGTCCCAAGGCCGTCGACTTGCAAGGACCACTGCAAAATACCTTGGACAATTTGTCTGCTTGGGCTCTCCAGCTGGGTAACGAGTTCTCTACGGAGAAAACTGAGCTAGTTGTATTTTCAAGGAAGCGTGAACCAGCGAAACTACAGCTTCAGTTAATGGATATAACTATTGATCAGGTTTCAACATTCAAATATCTCGGGGTATGGTTCGACTCTAAAGGTACCTGGGGATGTCACATTAGGTATCTGAAACAGAAGTGCCAACAAAGGATCAACTTTTTCCGTACAATAACTGGAACATGGTGGGGTGCCCATCCAGGAGACCTAATCAGGCTGTACCAAACAACGATATTATCAGTGTTGGAGTACGGATGTTTCTGCTTTCGCTCCGTTGTGAGCATACACTTCATCAAACTGGAGCGAATCCAGTATCGTTGCTTTCGTATTGTCTTGGGTTACATGCACTCGACCCATACGATGAGTCTCGAAGTGCTGGCGGCCGTCCTTCCACTAAAAAAATCGATTTTGGAATCTCTCGTATCATTCGATGCGATATTTTGAACCCATTGGTGATTGCAAATTTAATTTTTATTTAATGGCTTTTGCGAAATCAAAATATATAGCATAAGCATAAGCATAAGAGATCGCCCGTAGTTGCTACTCCGTTATTGACCAGAACCAAATTAGGTTGCAAAATGTTGATTGGAACAACATGCTTGGGAATAACATGATGAGCCACATTGTACAATCTATTCCGATCCATGCATGCTGATCAATACCGACGCCGGCCACGTCCGAATGCAGATCTTCTGGGAAAGGAAGGAATGTTAGTCCGATACACGTTGCTACTAGAGACCGAGGAATCCTCTGCATCTCCACATGTATCACGGGAAGGGGAGAGTTGTTAGTAAGTGTGCCAATAGCGTTATCATGTAATAATTGCTCTGGGCAGCCGGCTGCCGAGAATTTGGGAAATTTATCATTTGTTGTATTAATACGATTAGCAAAATAAGCAACTTGAACTCCGGATAGCCGGCTATAAGGAGCACTGCTTATATTTTTTAATAATATTCAATCACGCGACGAATTTATTCGTGGTTTCTATCGTGTCGGTGCTGATTTTACCCGGCGATCGTTTGAATAAAATGAGGAATCTTATACCGAAGGTTCATCAGACTCTTCCATAGGCGTCGCGGAGTTGGTGGTTTGGAAGGAAATAGGGTCTAGGACTCGCTCCAAGCAAGCGGTGCGACCTGTAAAGCATAGTTTATTAGGGATCATCCATAAATGACGTAGCATTTTCTGAGTAATTCCCACCACCCCCCCCCCCCCCCCCATCGCAGCACCTCGTCACAAACCTCTAAATACCCCCTGGTAATTACGCAGCTTGACGGCAACTCTCCCTCCCGTCCCCGTGATTTTTAATGTAGAATACATTTAAGGTTTCAATATAGGGGTCCCGTTTCAAAATATCGGCTGCGGCGCCGCGTCAGATTTTGAACGTTAATAACTTTTATCATACTTAACAGAATGATTTGATTTTTAGACCAATTTGTTGCAAATATGTTCCTCTATGCTGTATTAAAAATGGAAGTATGTATAACATGTACTAATAACAAAAAAATGTGTTTTGAAAAATCTTTCGAAAACGACTCGGAAAAGTGAAAATTTTCAGCCCATCCCGCACAGAGCCGTCGTTATGGTAGACCAACCGAACAATAAAATAATGAAAAGTTTATATATAGGTCCATTACATGTTTGTTCGTATGGTTATTCGCATTGGGTTGCTTGACGAGAGCACTTGGTGGGGGAAAGACGGCATATTCCTTTGGTTAGGCCATTAGAAGCAGGACGGAAAGGAAAGGCTCATGCACGGCACGAGAACGAGCGAGAAAGCGATAGTAGTGCATATTAGCGCGATTATATAAATATCTGTCGGTCGGTTTTTCTCATCATTCGTATTCGTTCAAGCACTAGCAAGCAGCCAGTCCACCGAAGAAAAGCAGTCGGCGATGACGACGGCGGAAAAAGTGCCCCAGCTACTGGTGACTCATCGCAACCCGATCAGGAACTGTCGCCCTGCAAGAATTTCGCCCCAACTAAAGGGCAACAGAGTAGGCTATCGTTCCAGCGTCTGGGTCGTGAGATTGTGCAGGACTGCAAAGTCGAGCTACGCTTACAAAGCTCAGTCGTAATGATGCCCCGAGAAGCCAACGATGCCTACTTGGTCGGTTTGTTCGAGAATGCAAAATAGTGCTTTCTAGCTCACCGTGTCCGCGGGGAGTGCGTCTGAATTATGCTCCCGCAATAAAACAATAAACGGTTCTTTACAGGACCAATTAATTGTGTTCTAATAAGAGTTAAACTGAAATTTACATTTTATGGTGTATAACAAATAATTTTCAGAAAGCAATATAAGAAATACGATGTGTGGAAAGAAAGAAAGAGAATTTAAATTATCTTCTCTCGCTCGTTTTCGTGCACTGCTTTTCCATTCCTTTCTGCTGCTACTACCATCATAACTGAAACGAATGTGCGTGTTCCCCCACCATCTCATGGCCAGTGTTGCCACAATTGCATGTCGCTATAACAATTTGAATTATTTTATTGATCCTCTCTAGTATTGATAAAATATAGAACATGCAAAGTACACTAGTCGCATGCTTTTATTCGAACTTTTTGGCAGCCTCCATTGATTAACTGCATAAATCGATTTGTTTGTGCAGCTCCTTGCTAGTAGCAAACTAAATAGCCTTTATCAGCGCTAACAAATAAAACAAAAGAATTTAAGTTTGTGAAAATCTTCTCCTTCCTTCTTTTCAAATCTGCAACATTCTTTGAAAATATTGTTGGAATGTTGTTATTGAAAAACTGAACATGCAAGTTTGCTAGCACTGGCCACTAGATTGAAGGCGATGGAAAGACAGAATATTCGTTTTGGTTATGCTAGTATTGGTAGCCGAACGGAAAGGAAAGGCACAGGAATGGCACGAAAACGAGCGGGAGAGCGATAGTAGTGCTTTCTTGTGTTTTCATATATGAATATTGGTCGGTCGGTTTTTCTCATCATTCGTATTCGTTCAAGCACTAGCAAGCAGCCAGTCCACCGGAGGAAAGCAGTTGGCGATGATGACGGTCCGCAAAAGTGCCCAGCTACTGGTGGCCCATCGCAACCAACTACCGATCAGGAACTGTCGCCATGCTAGTATTTCGCCCCAACTAAAGGGCAACGGAGCAACTAATCCGCTGGCTAACATTCCAGCGTCTGGTTCGTAAGGTTGTGTATTACTTCAAAGTCGAGCTACGCTTACAAAACTCAGCCGTAATGAAGCCACTGATGCCTACTTGGTCGGTTTGTGGGAGTGGGCGTAAATTACAATAAAAGCAACGGTTCTTTTCAGGACCAATCAATTGTGTTCTAGTGAGAGTTAAACTGAAACTTTTATTTTAAGGTGTGTAGCAAATTTTCAACAAGCAACATAATACGTTCGGTGGAAAGAAGTAGCTTGCACACGGAACAAAAATTTAAATTATCCTCTCGCTCGTGTCGTGCACTGCTTTTCCATTCCTTTCTACTGTTATTATCAGTATTACCAAAACGAATGTGTTGTTGCATGTGTTTAAGAGAAACGTTGAAGTCGCATGCTTCTATTCAAGCTTTTTGGCAGCCCCCGTGAACTAACTGTATTAAATGATTTTTTGTGCAGCTCCGTGCTAGTAGCAAACAAAATGGCCCTACCAGTGTCTGATTCGTGAGATTGTGCAGGATTTCAAAGTCGAGCTAAGCTTATAAAGTTCAGCCGTAATGGTACCCGAAGAAGCCAGTCTTGTCGTTTTGTTCGAGGCTACAAAACAGTTCGCCAGGCACGTAACTATCATGCCAAAAATATCCAACGATCCAGCGCATCACCATCAACACCAACGCCGATACCAAAGGTTCTTTTCAGAACCACCATTATTACCATAGAGAATTATTTGAAAATTTCCCATTCAAACGTGATTCTGTTGAATATTATTAGTTTTAAATTAACGTCTCGAATTGAAATCACGACGCTCCGGTTATGTGACAGACATTACCCACCCATCTTTTTTTATTGTGACCACGACACCCCATTTCAATATTTCTGAATGAACAGAAGGTCGAGTTTGGAAAGTTTGTAACTTTCATTGTACTTAACCAAATTACACAATGTTCGCACTAATGATTCAGAAATATGATCAGGAATCTTCTGTTAGATTTGTAAGTATGTATAATTTACATGAATAAAGAAAAATTGATTTTCAGGAATCAATTATTATCTGTTCTTCCATTGGCCAGTACTACGCGACTTCCTCATGCTAACAATTAATTTCATCGTTAGCCATCTCCCTCACCAAGGCCAACAACGCCAACAAAACCGGTCCTTTTCAGGACCACCATCATTTTTGTAAAGAATAATTTGAAATATTCTTCGCCCAAATCAGCTTTTGTCCGAAAATCCTAATGAGTATCAACATATTTGAAGAACGTGTTCCTTATGTATTCTACATCTCTCCGGTTATGTCGCAGACATTACCCACCCATCTTTTTTTAAATAAAAACCGATGCTAGTCATTCCCCCCCGAAAAAGCTACATAGCCCGACACGACCCCCTACCCTCCCGTCGTCACACATCATCACAAAATGCAAAACTCTCCCCTCCCCCATATAATGCTACGTAATTTATGGATGATCCCTTAGTTTGTAGTTCAGTTAGTCTTCGAAAACACGATCGCTCGAAAAAAATCTTTAGTTTTTTGTTCATCCAAAATCTGGGTAGCCGGCTACCGAGAGTATCCCGTTTTCTAAACAAAAGCAATTTCAACTCCACACAGCCGATCGTGGGAGTATTGCCCAGAAAAACTAATCTTATCTGCTTAATGGGCCAGATCACTATTTATTGCGACATTATTTAGACTAACTTCGCTATTCCTTCTCTACGATATATTTTTTGGGTTGCAAACTATCGAGTGATAACACGTTATACAGACAAAGAGCTATGATAGCTCTAGATGCTATAAATCAGCGAAAGTGTTTCCTATTTCTAATATCGGATTGTTTGTGAAACACATGTATACGAACGATTATATCGAACATTGAAGGGAAATACAAAGGATCGTTAATGGACGGGCTTGTTATTAAAAACGGAACTTGAAATTAGATTCATTAAAACAGACGCGGCGAATTTTCAGTACGTTTTGATCCGCGTTCATCGATACTAGTCAAATTAAAGTCTTATTGGAGCTGATTATTCACTTACCAATAGCTTTTTTAATATAATAAACTTTCTCCAAAAGTTGAACAAAATCTATTTTCACACATCGTCGAACCTCCTGTGTATTGAAAATGTCCAAAACTATTGATTGTCAACTGCCAATAACTTTCCCTTCAATATAAAACACTCCCGAAAAGTTGACAAAAAATTCGATTTTGACACATCGTCGGACCCCCCCCCCCCCTGTGCTTAGAAAATGTCCAAACTATTGATTTTCAACTGCCAACAACATGTCCTTCAATAGTTATTTATTTCTAAACAATTGAAATTTAACCGCATCAACTTCAACTCCAATAAACGGGAAAGTAACGCAAAATGTATCGCAATAAACACCGATGAATTATCGACGATGACGATGAATCCGACGATACATTATCGTTAACGGAGTTTCCGATGACGTTGACGGGTGGTTAACGTTATCGACGATGACGATTAATTATCGATTAACAACCCTGAACCTTAAGGTCCGCCCAGGTTAAGTCTTCGGTACGGAGCAATACCTCGACCTAGGATTTTCTAGCATGTTGTTAGTCGCCTCTTACGACATGGGAGGAGTTCCCAGAGGTTCTATTCTTGGCTGATTTGCGAAATCAAAATATATAGCGTCCACTAATTGACGCTTCTCTACAGCTGGAACTAGAAAACTCGTGTACGTCATCAAGTTCGAAGTAGCGGAGCGTTTTTTCATAAATCCGTGTTGTCGTTCGTCGGTTATGTTGGAAGAAGCAGCGTACATCGCATTGTACACAAATTTTTCCAGAACTTTAGCTAGGCAGTTCAGCAGCGAGATTCCTCTGTAGTTTTCAACATTGTGCCTATCTCCAGCCTTATGAATAGGAACTATAGCAGCTTCTTTCCATGCCGTTGGGAAAATATTTTCCAAGATTGAACGCTGAAAAATAATACTTATTGGTGCAGAAAGTGCTCGGGCACAATGCTTTATAAACACAGGAGGCAAGCAATCCGGACTAGGAACAGATCCTAGGGGAAGATCACTCTAAGAATGTAAAAAAAATTTGCATCAAACTAGAAAAAATGCATTTAATTTCCATTTTTGCATCAGCTTGGCACTCCCTCGCAGAAAAGTTTGTTTAACAAACGTCCTACGCTGATCCACTTTGTTCGACGTTTTGTTAAATGTAGGGCTAGTTTTTCTCAAAGAGAAGAGAAGACAATCGCGTAGCCAATTTGATCCAGTCCTAACCTCAATATTGAACCAGCTTCTGATTGGTTGTTTTGCCAGTCAAGAGCGTTCATAATATTTTCAAACGGGATGAAAAACAGTGCTGCTGAATTTATTTTCACTACTTTTCATACACATGCACATTTCATGCAAATTGGGTCATTAAATGAGAAAAAAAAATCGTTTTTTATTACTTACATCGATAAAGCTGATTTTCATGATTGCAACAATGTTTTTTTCCAACTCAGGAAACGTGAAAATAATATTAAAATTTTAAATAAAGAAATATGTTGACAGTCTGGATTTGTCACTACAGTCGTGATTCGCTGGTTGGACACTTTTTAACTGGACCGTTTTTTAGTTGGACCTCCGCTAGTTGGACCTCCGCTAGTTGGACCATTGTCCAACTAAAAAGCATCTGAACGTCAAAATCTCGTGTCAAATATACTTTGACAATCAATCTGACAATATTTAGAGATTTGAACAGATGCATTCACACTGCCAACATCTCCTTTGGAGAGTTTTTGGCATTTGTCAGTCGGTCCAACTAGCGAATCAAATTCGTTAGTTGAACAAGGCTGTAGCCCAACCAGCGAATCACGACTGTATAGGAAGGATTTGACATATCAAATTATGCCAAATTATGCCCTGTCAGAAAAAATTAGGGCATGTTTTCTCGGTTTTCCCGGAGGGTTATTGTTATTTGACATAAACACCATCCGTTGCATATAGTTTTTTTTCATTTTGGGTGTTGTCCTGATAGGAAGATGTAAACAACCGCAGTTTTCCTATGTGTGGTTGCCAAGTTTACATAAGATTTATTTTAAAAAAACAAAAAAAAATCGTTTTTACGTATTACAACGAATTTTTTTTTTAAATAATGTTATATTATGTATATTGGACCTAAAATTTATCGAATGGAACGGAAAACTATATATAGCTTAATGACCCAATTGAATAAATACCCTGAATGACGATATAACTACATGTAATGTTAAGAAAGATACGAATAAACATAAAATTCAATTTTTAAATGCAGCTAGTATTGTGAATTCATGACAGAAGGTCGATATTTGAGGTACAATTACTTTCAGCAATTGTGAAAAAAACATGCAAATGGAATCTGGCAACGATGGATGCTTGTTGTCTTTGGAATTACGACAGGGCCTGGTAGATAAAATTAAGAAGAACAAGAAGCCTGTTGTCGTCTCTTCTCTTAGGTTTTTCTGTAGGGTTTTGACGTCTTACACGGAACGCAAACAACGTTGCACGCAACGCAAAAACATTGCACGCAACGCAAAAACATTGCACGCAACGCAAAATGCATTATGAATTTCCATTTTGATGGAAATAAATGCATTTAATTTCGCTGATTTTTAAAAATGCATCACATGTGCATCACAAGTGAAGTGAAATCAGCGAAATTAAATGCATTTATTTCCATCGAAATAGAAATTCACAATGTATTTTGCGTTGCGTGCAATGTTTTTGCGTTGCGTGTAAGACGTCAAAATCCTACAGAAAACTAGCCCTACATTTAACAAAACGTCGAACAAAGTAGATCAGCGTAGGATGTTTGTTAAACAAACTTTTCTGCGAGGGAGTGCAAAGCTGATGCAAAAATGGAAATTAAATGCATTTTTTCTAATTTGATGCAAATTTGTTATACATTCTTAGAGTGATCTGCCCCTAGCCCACGGCTCAGTTATGCTGACGCATTGAGCCGTGTCAAATAAACAAGAAGAAAAAAAGGTTTCATAGAAGAGTCTTGTATTGTTATTAGTCGTCACTACCTCCCCGTGCCGCGATTAGGTAATTTACGAGCATGCTGCCCATTGACGCATTAGAGCATGTTCAGGAGTGTTTTAGTTTTAGATTTATAATTTTGACAGTTCTGTAATACAAAACTAAATTTTAAAACTAGAACTTTCTGTACTCAGCAGCAGTTTTAGCGGATGTTCTATTCAGTTTAAAATTCATATGTCGCCATGCCTTCAGTGTTACTGCATTCAAATGTATTTTTCCCCAGTCTATCGGTACTAAGTGTCTGTGCTGAAAACTTTGCATGTATTTAAAACACAGTTTTAAATGTGTTTTAAAATCAGCAACAAAGAGAACGGCATCGTATAACAGTTATAAATTTTGAAACAAAACTGTTCGAAATAATAAAACAAAACGCTCTACTGGGGATGTGAATGTTTCAGTTCCAGTTCTACTTTGAAACTCCTATATAAAATAAAACGCTCCTGAACATGCCCTTAGCCTTTGTGCAGTAGCTTAGGTAATTGTCTACACTGAAAAAACTAGACAGTGTCTAGTAGACACGTTAACATCATGTAGAAAACACTTGAATTGATTCAATTGTAATACACATGAAAATGATACGTTTGTCATTTGAATGTCTAATAGAGTGTGGGCAACATGATTTTCAAATGGAATTCTTGCGAACATTATGTGAAAATCACATTAATATCATAAGAAATACCACTGACTAAGATTTTCAAATGAATTACACGTGAATATCAATTAGTTTTGCCTATAGATTTAATGGGTAGAAGAATCGGCGAAATCAATTATTTTGCATATGGATATGCACTATATGTTTTTCACATGAATGTCATGTGGAAAGTTCATACTATGCGACTCAACAGCATGGCAACCAAAATTCAATGGTAAAACATATCGTATTTATGTGAAAGTAGTATGAATATAATTGAAATAGCACATGAACTTCTTTTTAATAGATTTTCATGGGAAATTCGAAAGGAAATCATTTGATTTGCTTTTCAACATGCAAGTGCACTTGAAAATGATGTTAAATTTCCTTTGGTTTTATAGTGTGATTTTTAATCAGTGTAGTTGAGACAAGAGTCTTTTGTGAAAAAGATCTGTTTTGAATGAGGTTTTTGGCTAAATTGGTGTATCTTGGCATGAAGACTGAATCTCGAAGCAGAAATTGAAAATGTTTCACCACAGATAACAGACGTTTAGGCTAGAACAAAATTTCTTCAAAAACCTGTGTAAACTTTCAAATTGATATACGTTGAAAATCCGTGTTTCACCATTGCCATCTGCGCAACTGTTTGCTACACGTGTTTGACAGCTGCACTCTAACTGCATTGTAGTGATCACTGCGCCATCTGCAAACGTTTGCCAAACATGTTTCAGACATCTGATTTATTCGGAATTTCAGTAGCGGGTATTTACACACGATTCAAATCGAGCCTGAACGTCTGTTATCTGTGGTTTCACTAAAGGTGATTTAACTGGAGAAAAAGTAGCACTAAATACAAATATGTATTTGGTAGTGCCTTATAACGCTAGTAACAAGGACAGTGATCTGTCAGTGATGTTATGCAGCAGCGACAGTGAGATGCGCTTTGCCGAGAACAGGGATCCGAAGCGGCGCAAATCCGCGGTGGATGCAGTACGAGTAGTCAAATCCGCCGTCGGAAGCGCAAACAAGTGATTCACTCGTTTACCCAGTTTACTCAAACATCCTATGCTATGAGTAGTAGCAAGTCGATTGGGCGGCAGCGAAGTCGGACAGCACACATAAGCGAAGAAGCGTAGGCACATTAGGCCGTAGTATTTTGTTTATTAAGCCACATCGCTCTTATACGGGCGTCCGATTTCACTGCCACTAAGTCGGCTTAGAACTAGCCATAGGCCCTATGTTTGAGCAAACCGAGCAAACGAATGGTTTCCTTGCACATCCGAATGTGAGTTTGCCTTCAGCTCGTCTGACAGATACTCAGCGGCATTGCGTCGCCTCGGATCCTTGACCTTGGCCATGCGGCCAGGCCACATCGAACTAGTGGTTTTGCTGCATAATATCACCACAGAGAACAGACGTCCATCTTCAGCATTCAACTTGTGTAAAATCTCTAACGGTTTCGAAGGTAGTTTGGATATCTAAACCAGGTGCGCTACTGTCGTCATGTTTTTTTGTGGCTGAGTGCGACAGAAATGACAGCGGTTATTCCTCTATCCAGTCAAACTAATCCGGAACCGATTCGGACTTCCAGCATGAATTCCAGCTCAAATGCGTCAACCGATAGAGTCGGAATCGGTTGTTTTCTTTGAGCTAGATTCCATGCTGAATCCATCCAGGATTTCGAACCGAACCGGTTCGATTTGACAGATAGTTGGGATAGGTTGGTGTGGCGGCGCTAGTGTTTTTAGTATATTAATTCAAATGTTTACACACGTTTTTTAAATATTTTTGTTCGATCATGGATGTCTGTTCTCTGTGATATCACTAAGCAGAGCACTATGTTATGCATATTCGGTTTATTTATACCAAAATACGTCAATTTGACAAAAAACCGCATTAAAAATGAACCTGTTTCACTGGTCTCTAAACTAGGCATTTACCGTACCTTATTAAGGGAACTTGGTCGTATTTAAACTGCCCTATCACCAACGTGATATGTTATTCAATACAGAATATTATGTTACGACATTTATATGTCACAAAATTTTATGTCAAATAATTGGGTGTCATATCATATTCAAAGTTATTCATATTGAGTATACCCATTATATGATGTGATGGCAGTAAGAGGAGATAAGCAACTCCTCCGAAAACGGCATAAGATTATCTTGGGTGCGCCAAACCGCGCGCGTTCTCAGCTTAACACAATGTTCAAAAGTCGACCAATTAATCCTAAATATCCAAGCATTCTGGATTTTCGTAGATGTACTTTTATCCATATCCATGGGACAGTAGAAAGTTGTACATTCGTAGACTACCTGCTGGACGTAAATTCCATGAAACAATTATATATCAAGTGCTACTAAACATTAACGATGCTCACCCCTGGTGCTTTTATGTGAAGCATCCCGGTTTTTTTTAATAACCACTCACGTTTATTGTTCCAATTTCGAATTTTTAGTGCAGACTCTATGTATGTGATATAACAAATTTTAATGTAAAAGTTATATTAGGAGAGTTGACATTGGCAAAGTATTCAATTACTCAAGGTCCGTCTCGGCAAAAAATTTGGATTGATTACATTACAATCGTCCTTCGGTAATACAGAAAATTTTGAACATATATTTTATATTCTTGAACCTCCTTTTGGAAGCTCTGAATTTAATTTAAAGCGACTTTTTTTCCATACGTTTATTTGACACGGCATTTGCAAAAGCTCTTTACGCCAGTTTCTTTTTTTACATAGCACGTTACAAAAATCCTTAAGACTAATTTTAACTATACTAGTACTTTGTCTAAAACTAACACTGAAATCACTTTATTGTTTGCTTTTTTCCTTACATTGTTGTATTTCATAATGATCTAGTATTTTCGGGTGTATTTATTTACTTTTTTTTCTCTTATTGTCTAAATTTAAAAACTAAATATTCTAGGACACTTTAATTGGTGAATGATTAGCCTTGGATGAGAGTATGAGGAGATGAATTTAATTAAATTTTGACAGACGCTGTTTTTAGAAAATGATAGATAAGTTCCATGTATAGAGGATCGCGATACGCCAGGATGTCTCTAACAGGAACATTGATTGGTCTTCCTCGGACTTGTAAAGAATCTACTAATTGTGATCTGGCTTCACGATATTCAGTGCAGGACCAAACAACATGCTCAATGTCATGGTAACCTTCTCCACAAGCACAATGATTACCCTCAGCGAGCCCAATACGACGGAGATGCCCATCTAAAGTATAATGATTGGACATGAGCCTAGACATCACACGGATGAAGTCCCGACTTATATCCAATCCTTTGAACCATGCCTTCGTTGATACTTTAGGGATAATTGAGTGTAGCCATCGTCCCATATCTCCATTGTCCCAAGATGTTTGCATAAAGCGACTTGTTTTAGCAGATTGTATCGTTGCATTGTTTTGATAATCGAAGCTTTTACTTACAGGAGTAAATTCTGTGGAAAAAATTCAGCACCGTTATCTGCACCGAATATCTAGGGATTAACTAAACCAACAATAATAACTCGTCATACAAAACCGTAAACTTATTTCCCACTTCAAATAAAACCGTAGAGAAAATTTTAGTTGTAGGCAATGAATAAGATGTGAAGTTTGATTGATAATTCTAGCCAAAAATTTAAAAAGGTCCTATCTGCAAAACGTAAATATTGAGAAATTTTTTAAAGAAGGTTTTGTCAGATTAATTGTAATCCTATTTTGAAAATTGATACTATTTTATTTCGTTTGAATGTGCATATTGCTTCTACTTGTAAACCTCACAAAAAATGGGCCCATATTATTGGCTCGAATCAAAACTCGTCGAAATGTCAATTGACGATAGGTTCATCCGGAGTGTTAATTTGTGTGTACCTTTTGCTAGCGTTGCCAATTTTATTTTGTGTCCAGCACCCAATGTGGCTACGCCACATCGCTTTTGCGCGTGCTGTCCGACTTCGCTACCGCTCAGTCGGACTTAAACTAGGGATAGCCCCTATGTTTGAGTAAGCCGGGCAAACGAGTGGATCACAGGTTCGCTTGCTTCTGACGGCGGGTCGGTGGCCACCTCGTCCGGGCCTCGGTTATGCGGCTAAGCCGCATCGAAATGGTACCCCTTAAACATTCTAACTTGAATCGGTTGTGTCACCGGAGCCGGAATACGAATTAGATCCAGCCAGCATTCCGGCTGAGTTAAACTGGGAAGTTTAGTAAAATTTAATCTGAAAGTAAAAATTTTTTGGCAACGCTCCAGCACCCCGTTGATTTCACCACCTGGGCGCCAGGTTGACGATATGAAATGAACTTTGTTTACTTTCGACAAGTTTTGATTCGAGCCAACAACATCCAGCCCAAAAAATACTGTTCAGTTGTTATACTACACCGAAAGTCAAAAGAATTAAGTGAAATCTAATTTTGTGGCCAGATTGGCCCCATTGTACGTTGTAAAATCAGATTTGCCCTGTATATGTACATTACACTGAAAATAATCGACACGATAAAAACATATGCAATTAAACATCTTTTTCATGTGCGTTCTCATGTTAAAAAGTAAAAGAAATGATTTCCCTTTGAATTTCACATGAAAATCCATTAAAAAGCATTTCATGTAGCGTTTCAAATTAAATTCAAACAAATTCCAATAAATATTGTAGACAAAATGCTAATTATCTGAAATCTCACTAACTGACAATTATATGCAGCACATAACCCCATGAAGAACATTATCTGGGATCAGGAATGTCTCTTATTCCACCGACCAATGCTGGTTTGTGCTCTAGTTGAAAAAGATTCCCCCCGAAAGAGCAACTGCGAGCCGGCGGCGTAGCTCAACACGTTAGAAGGGTTGTGAAATGTATATGTGCATGCAATATTCCAAGGAATGGAGAAACTCTACATTGACAAAGAAACATCACCGGTACTGTTCATTTATGTTGATGGCTATGAGTAGAAATATTTTTGGTTCGTCTGATGAAGCACGAAGCAGATTATGACAAGAGTTGGAATAAAAACCAAACACAGGGGAACATCAAGATTCGATAGGACACAGAATTGAATTTGTTACCTACTTTACTCTGGCGAATGCCTATATGAACTGCCCAAAATCGCAAGTCGGTCAAATTTTCTATGGGATTCCCTATCTATACTGACTGAGGGATTGACTTGTGATTAAAGGCAGTGAAGTTAATGCATGGTGATAAGAACTTTTGGATATACGGGTGACCTGTAGTTTGGCTTTGCACAATAAAATAGACACATGGAACCAGACTTAAAAGATTGCTGAAGTACGAAACCGGCGAGATGAGTTCGCCAGACAAGAAACGTTATAGCATGTTGAAGTAGAACGTTATCTGGTGTATTTGCTTTGGTGTTGGAATCGCAAACAACGCATGCAATTTAGCTCTATTTTAATCGACGAATCGAAGTAATCAGTGGAAACTATTGTCGTTTTTCATTGAAAAACTCCGGGCGGTGGATTGCACTGGTGTTGCACTTTCTAGGAGAAGTGGGAATGAAACACGTCTAGTGGCCTGCTCTTCTGCAAGAAAGTGCAATCCACCGCCCCGGGGTTTTTCAATAAAAACGCGGCAGAAATGGACATGAAGCCAAAGAGTTGATACTGGTTGGAGACCATTGTGAGCTAAATTCAGTTGTGATTTGTAAAAAGACAACAAAAACGATATTATAGGGACGGGGTTTGACCCGTTTGTTTTCCATAGTATTCGTCGGACACCAGCAGGAAGAAATCGCTAACATCATATTAAAGTCGCATGGAAGCTAAAAACTGATACTCTACAAAGGTCAGATTGGGAATTGTCCTACTTTTTATTATTTTACCTGGATCCTGGTCCGATACTTCCGAATAATCCCCGTCAATCCGACCGGCTGAGGTCCAAAAAATTGTTTCAAAATCGTTCAACACGGGTCCAACGATGGACGTTCGTTGAACGGTTATTTGTACGATGTCTAAATTGGTCCAACGAACGTCCTTCATTGGACGATTTTGAAACCAACCGTTCTTAGAGGGTACCTTCGAAACCGTTAGAGATTTTACCTAGGGGCAGATCACTCTAAGAATGTATAACAAATGTGCATCAACTTAGAAAAAATGCATTTAATTTCCATTTTTGCATTTACTTTGCACTCCCTCGCAGAAACGATTACTTAACGATCGTCCTACGCTGATCCACTTTGTTCGATGTTTTGTTGAATGAAGGGCTGTTTTTTGCAGGGTTTTGACGTCTTACACGCAACGCAAAATACATTGCACGCAACGCAAAATGCATTACGAATTTCTATTTTGATGGAAAGAAATGCATTTAATCTCGCTGATTTTTAAAAATGCATCACAAATGATCTGCCCCTAGGATTTTACACAAGTTGAATGCTGAAGATGGACGTCTGTTCTCTGTGCTGCAAGCGTTCAAACCCAGTTAAGCTCAGCCGGAAATGAACTGGAATTCCGGCTGGTTCCAGTTCGCATTCCGGCTCCAGTGACACAACCGATTCTAGTTAGAATTGGTTGTGTCACTGGAGCCGGAATACGAGCTGGAACCAGCCAGAATTCCAGTTCAGTTCCGGCTGAACTTTACTGGGAATTATAGAAAGGACAGTGTTGGCAATTTAAAAATTTTCAAATGAATAAAACATCGATTTTACCGCCAAAAAAATCGATGCTGTCAAAAATCGAACCGAAAAATCGGATTAAAAAAATCGATTTTTCTATAAAAAAAGTATGATTTTGAAAAAGTCGCATCGACTTCGCCCATTAGTAGTTTCAAACAAAAGTTTGGTTTAATTACATTTCATAAATTTGTAGTTTGTTAATTTTCAGGTCGTTCACTGTAATCAGTAGTTTGCAATTAAAGATTGTTTAATGGCTTTCCCGGCGTCCAATGCACAAGGTATTTGGTACAGAAGAGAACATTGAGTTTATATTTTTGTTATTGTAATTTATTTGTCGCACCTGTTAACTAGACTATTCATCGGGTCAAGGATTTTTTTTAATATAAGTATATCATATTGCAGCGGACGTGACCAAAAAGATACTTGAGGATATTCAAATAAAGAAGCAACTTTTGCAGAAAGGCGTTAGCCCGGTTACATCAAACATAAGTTCTACTCCTGCTGGCCTCACAATCCCTCAGGTTAGATTCAGTTTGTGTAGTTGATACGGTACCTGATAGGTGCATAAAGTAATAATTGCACTTATGTATTGAGCAAAGCCCCCATGTGTCGCTTTCGAAAGCCTGTAAATCAGAATCTGCCATTGAGTAATAATGCACAGTGGTCGAAAATTGAAAAGTGGGTAATTGTTTAGGTACTTCTTCCCTTGTAAACGGAAAAATGTCTTTCTTTTACAAATATACTAGTTTAGTGTTGTAGTTTCATAAAAAAGTAGCGGATAGCGAAAATTTTTAATGATTCGTCAATAGCATACCCGAGTCTAATGATCCGAAGCGGCGCAAATCCGCTGGATGAGGTAGCAGCGTACTCGTCATTGGAAACGTAAGCAAACCTGCGATCCACTCGTTAGCTCGGTATACTCAAACATAGGGGCTAGTTTAAGTCCTGGACATGCCGCATACTCAGGTGATTCGCATTTCAAATGCCAAAATATCCTGAATCCTGCTGTAGCAAACAAAAAGTTAAGTCGCCGGGAAACTAAGCTTGCTCATATGATCCTACTTTACACTTTTTTAAACTTTCTTCGTTCAACTCCTTGCTCTCCTTTGAGTACTATGGCTTTTAATATTGAAAAATATTTCACACCTTCCAGTCCATTGCTAATTAAAAATCATTACAAGCTAATCAAATTATTTTCTTGTGTAGTATATCCAAGCAACCAATCAAGCTCAGACTGCCCAGGCACCTGAAAGTTCCATTAACGCAACTGCTAAAGCTGTGTGGAGCCAAGCTCTCAGCCAGTCATACGGATTCTTCATTCCGCAAGATTCTTTGTTTGGAAACAGCATCATTCCGGTACTACCACGTTTTGAAAACCCAAATCCAACAGGAAGCAGCAGCGGGACTACTACTGGCGGCGGTGCTACTAGCAGCGGCGTTACTCCATCGACCTTAAATAAATAATTTATTGCTATGGCTTGTTTAAAATTGAAAAAAATCGAAGAGTTTTTACAAACGGTTGATGGCTTTGAGAATCCCAATGTGACATTGGAGCAATATGTGACTCCTTCTCACATCGCCAGCCGCATGCTGTACACGATACAGACGAACTATAACGACTTAGAGAACAAATTCGTATTGGATATTGGAAGTGGGGCTGGTATGTTGAGCATTGGAGCCTCACTACTAGGAGCTGCGCACGTTGTAGGTATCGAGATTGATTCGGAGGCCATCGAGGTAGTATTCTTTGTTAGAATTACTTGCATTTACTGGTTTGTTTCTTTTTCTAGATATTCAAAAACAATATCAAGGGTTTTGAGATAGAAAATGTGGACTGCGTACAATGGGATGTTCTATACAAAGAAAGTCTGAATCTGGAAAGAAAATTCGACACGGTTCTAATGAATCCTCCGTTCGGAACGAAACAGAACACTGGTATAGATATGAAATTTTTACGCACTGGTTTGAATTGCGCTCAAGTTAGTGTATATTCACTTCATAAAACGTCAACCAGGTGACAAACCAAAAATGTTGCGAGTAAAGTTCGGCCTGTTATAATGTACATTTTTGCAGGGACCACATCAAGAAAAAATCGGTTGAGTGGAGCGTCAAATCTTACGTCATTGCAGAATTGAGATACAATCTTCCACACACCTTTAAGTTTCATAAACGCTCGTCCGTTGATATAGCCGTTGATTTATGGCGTTTTGAAATCAGCTAAATATGCACTTTATTGTCTCA
Organism: Topomyia yanbarensis; assembly: GCF_030247195.1. NCBI lineage: Eukaryota > Metazoa > Arthropoda > Insecta > Diptera > Culicidae > Topomyia > Topomyia yanbarensis. Next base: position 138,894,441 of record NC_080670.1, on the reverse strand, counting down.
AAGCGGCATTCATAACAACAACATGTACATGCATCTTTCGCCATTACAGTTGTTTTTTTTTTCAAGTTCGATGTTTAATCTCAACTACCATATATTTTTGATTAATTGGCATATTTGGCATAATAAACTCAGTTTGTTTACATTTGTTAGTTATTACACATTTGTTAGTTATTACACAGAGAATCGAATGATCGAACAAAAATATTTAAAAAACGTGTGTAAACATTTGAATTAATAAACGATAAACACTAGCGCCGCCACACCAACCTATCCGAACTATCCGTCAAATCCATTCCGGAACCGGTTCGAAATCCTGACTGGATTCAGTATGGAATCTTGCTCAAAGAAAACAACCGATTCCGACTCTATTGATTGATGCATTTGAGCTGGAATTCATGCTGGAAGTCCGAACCGGTTCCGGACTAGTTTGACTGCCCACTGAGACGTCCAAAAAATTGTTTCAAAATTGTTCAACACGGGTCCAACGATGGACATTTGTTGAACGGTTATTTGGACGTTTTTTTTTTTTTTTTCAATTCGTTTATTTGATAAGGCAGGTTTGCGTTAGCTTAAAGGTGCCAATTTTGTTTTGTTTCACATTTTAAATTACTTAAAACTAGGGGCTTACATATTGATTTTTGAAATTAAACTAAGGCTAATTTATAGCTATACATATACACAAGGGGGTAGTATAATTTTCGTAAGATTAGAGGGGTCATTTAGTTTTTATGGCAATATGGTTTGACATTTTTAGCAATGAGATTATTGGAGCAAATAATGTTTAACTAAGGGGGAAAATTTTTACGACTATCTTAAAAGTAGAAATAATTAGAGGGCGTGATTAAATTTTGTAAAGATTCGGAGACATTAATTAGAGTTATTTTACGTGGTATCAGAGTTGGGCATTTTAAAACGAGATCATATAATATAATAGTTAAAACTAGAAAAGGCAAGAAGATATTTGGGGGGGGGGGGGGGGGGGAGGGGTGTTACTTCTGTGTATAAGAGTCAGGGGAAGTAGGGTGGACAAACATGGCAGGGGGAGAACATTGTTTCAGTTTCAGACTTCGGGAGATCAACGGATGGATTACAGAATCAGGGTGGTCTTCATCAGGAAGAATCATGTACTGAGACGCCGGGTGGTCGTTCTCGAGATGGCAGGGGTTTCTCCAGACGATTTCGTAGTGCGGCTCAGATGTTGATCGGCTACATTTCGAATTGTGCGTGTGATGTTCGTGCTTTAGGTCCCGTGTTTGTTGGCTCATTCGACAGGGATGTTTTGTGTCGCCTTGGAGTCGCATCAAACCATCGTGGGTGTATGGTACAGGTGGAAGAGAGCGTTTCTGAGAATGATAAGGAAAAAGGGGCAGTTAAAGTTGGATATTGATGGTTTTTATGAAGGTGTATATAAGGGACATATAGAGGACATCGCGGCTTGCCAACACATCTCGAACCGGGACGTTGGGTGGTCTTCCTCGGGCCCGGAGGGTGTCCATAAGCCGAGACCTAGCGGAACTGTACTCGGTGCACGCCCAGACTATGTGCTCTATATCGTGATAACCGTCGCCACAAGCGCAGATACCACTCTCCACGAGCCAAATACGTCAGAGATGTGCATCCAGCGTGTAATGGTTCGCCATGAGTCGGGACATCACACGAATGAAGTCACGACCCACATCCATCCCCTTGAACCAAGGTTTCGTCGATACCTTAGGGACTATCGAATGTAGCCACCTTCCTAGCTCCCCATTGCTCCACGAGGTTTGCCAACTTTCGAGGGTTCTCTGATGAGTAATACTGAAAAATTCGTGGAAGCAAATTGGTCTTTCAAAAACGTCACCTTCAATGGCACCCACCTTAGCTAAGGAGTCCGCCTTCTCATTGCCCGGAATGGAGCAATGAGAAGGGACCCACACCAAGGTAATCTGGAAAGATTTGTCAGATAAAGCACTCAGTAGCTCCCGTATTTTCCCCAAAAAATACGAGGAATGCTTTTCATGTTTCATCGAGCGAATAGCGTCAATAGAACTCAGACTATCCGAGACGATGAAGTAATGGTCTGCGGGTAATGTGTCAATGACCCCAAGGGTATACTGAATAGCAGCTAGTTCTGCGGCGTAAACTGAAGCAGGGTCACTGAGTTTGTATGAGGCGGTGAACTTTTGATTGAAAATACCGAAGCCAGTGGACCCTTCGAGGTTTGATCCGTCAGTATAAAACATCTTAGAACAGTCGACTTCTCGGAATTTATTATAAAAAATATTTGGAACCACTTGTGGGCGTATATGGTCCGGAATTCCAATAATCTCATCTTTCATGGATGTGTCGAAGAAAACAGTAGATTCAGAAGTATTTATGAAATGCACACGGTTGGGATTGTAAGAAGAAGGATTAATATTTTGCGCCATGTAGTCAAGTACAGGGACATAAAACGGGTCTGAGAATTGAGCTCAACAAGCCTTTCGAAATTTTCAATCACGTTGTCCAAATTGGTCCAACGAACGTCCTTTATTGAACGATTTTGAAACCAACCGTTCTTAGAGGGTGCCCACTGAGACGTCCAAAAAATTGTTTCAAAATCGTTCAACACGGGTCCAACGATGGACGTTTGTTGAACGGTTATTTGGACGTTGTCCAAATTGGTCCAACGAACGTCCTTCATTGGACAATTTTGAAACCAACCGTTCTTAGAGGGTGGGTAGAGGAATAACCGCTATCAATTCTGCCGAACTCAGCCACAAAAAACATGACGACAGTAGCGCACCTGGTTTGGATACCCTCTAAGAACGGTTGGTTTCAAAATTGTCCAATGAAGGACGTTCGTTGGACCAATTTGGACAACGTCCAAATAACCGTTCAACAAACGTCCATCGTTGGACTCGTGTTGAACGATTTTGAAACAATTTTTTGGACGTCTCAGTGGGTATCCCGGGGGTTATTCTGACGGTCACTTTCGGCACAGAGAACAGACGTCCATCTTCAGCATACAACTTGTGTAAAATCTCTAACGGTTTCGAAGGTAGTTTGGATATCTAAACCAGGTGCGCTACTGTCGTCATGTTTTTTTGTGGCTGAGTGCGACAGAAATGACAGCGGTTATTCCTCTATCCAGTCAAACTAATCCGGAACCGATTCGGATTTCCAGCATGAATTCCAGCTCAAATGCGTCAACCGATAGAGTCGGAATCGGTTGTTTTCTTTGAGCTAGATTCCATGCTGAATCCATCCAGGATTTCGAACCGGTTCCGGAATCGATTTGACAGATAGTTGGGATAGGTTGGTGTGGCGACGCTAGTGTGTTTAGTATATTAATTCAAGTGTTTACACACGTTTTTTAAATATTTTTGTTCGATCATTGATGTCTGTTCTCTGTGGTTATAGCTATAAAGCCCCAAACAAAGAATTATGTTCGGTACTATACACGATATTCAAGCGTTCCACACGACGTTTTGCATCTTGTGGGATGATTTAATACCATATTATTCAGAAAATCAACATTTAGTAACTAATTACAGCTTTTAATCATTCGATTCAAAATTAATGTTTTGATTTTCATGGCAGTGATGCTGGCTGTACAGAGACGTCGTCCTTGACAGTAGGCTGGTTGTTTTCTTTGAGCTAGATTCCATGCTGAATCCATCCAGGATTTCGAACCGGTTCCGGAATCGATTTGACAGATAGTTGGGATAGGTTGGTGTGGCGGCGCTAGTGTTTTTAGTATATTAATTCAAATGTTTACACACGTTTTTTAAATATTTTTGTTCGATCGTGGATGTCTGTTCTCTGTGTTTCGATGCTCTTTGAAAGAATATTAACTCAAGAGGTTGGAGAGGTTGATTGGAACAATGGGAACCTGGTTCATACATTGACCAATCGGCGCTGGATGTAAAACCCGCTGGCATATGCTGAATCGCAAGATCAAGCATTGGGCTACAAAACGATTGCTTTCTGGATAATGGATAAGGATTTGTACACATTTGTTTGTTTGCTCGTGGGTTAAGTCCTAACAAGATGATCCGATTGATTACTCATTTTTAGGTGGTGAAGTTTACCTGAACTTTATAGGTAACGAATTCGGTCGATGATAAGTTGTTGAAATGATTTTGTTCGTTCAATACCCATACCGAAGAACGTTTCCATTGGTCAGAATGCCTACCAGCGTATGATAGCTGCAAACATGAGGACAACAAGGTTATCGCTTTCGAATGGAACAATTATTTATTATTCGTGTTCAAGTTCCATTACAGCAAAAGTATCGTCGATTATCGCATTGTCGTTGATTTAGCCGGAAAATGCAAAACAGTGCTCGGCACTGACGATAAGGAGTAAGAAGGATTTGATAGTAGTGATAAGAATGCAGAGCATTATACATTCTGGAAGAATATCAGGGAGGAGAAATTATATGTAAATTTATATTATATCCCGAGTTGCCATCATTTTTGCACCGCAATAAAGCTTTCTGCAACTGCTGTCTTTTTCAAATTGGCAGGAAATAACTAGGCAGCGAATGCTAAATTGCATAGTCAATTTATTTACTTTTTCGGAAGGATAAGTAATTAGTATGTTGTGAAAATATATGTGTCGCCGGTGCTGTGTAATGGTGGTACCGGACGGAACCGTTGGTCAGCAGACCGTCCTTGTCGTACGGGTCATAGATGCGACGTTTTTTCTCATCTGATAGCACTTGACATGCTTCGGAGATCTGTCTCAACGCTCTCTACGCGCAGGATACGCGAAACCGCTGCTAGCTTTCGAAAGAAAATTCCTAGTTGCTGCTACTCTATCAGTCTCTCTCTCTCTCTCTCTCTCTCTCTCTCTCTCTCTCTCTCTCTCTCTCTCTCTCTCGACTGAGGACTATAATTTCGGTCGACTAAATTATGCTATGAAAATTGTACTTCCTGGAACTTCATCTACCGAGATCAATTTTATTGTGAGGAATTTCACTGCGTTCCAATATTGCTTGCCTCTGTAGGTGATGATGTGTGTGGATTCACTTCGGCAGCCAGCTCTTATGTTTTGGGTAATTTTGCTATCTTATTCTGCTGAATTAATCATCTGTCTATAGCCTCTACATTATACTATGGTCACTTTAAAAACGCCCTGCTATTTAATCTTGTAGCTCTCGGCAAGTCAGTCCTGGCACTCTTCTCCACTATTCCTGGCACTATACCGCTGACGTCGCACTTATTACGGTGATCAAACTTGGCGAGAGCAGCAGTGGTTTCGTCGGAATTGTTCACTCGACAAGCAGTAAGTGCAAGAACTCTGCTACTTATGCCTGAGCCCCTCGTTGAAACCTTCGTCCTGCCGGAGTGTTAGCTTCGTCCGATACCGGAGCGTATTGCTGAACCGAAGCAGTCTGCTACTGCCCAGTTAAACTCAGCCGGAAATGAACTGGATTTCCGGCTGGTTCCAGTTCGTATTCCGGCTCCAGTGACACAACCGATTCTAGTTAGAATCGGTTGTGTCACTGGAGCCGGAATACGAACTGGAACCAGCCGGAATTCCAGTTCATTTCCGGCTGAACTTTACTGGGTGGTGCTGCTTCCTTCGAATCGGAATCGCTGAATATTCCCGTTAGCCGAGTTTTCAACGTGGCCGAAAGCAAACCGATTGCAGCAACACCACCAGCCGTAGCTGACATTTTAGCCTTTAATCCAAGTCCCTGCCATTGACATAGCGACAGACGAGTGCGGCGCAGGCTGGAGCATCGGTTGACTCGGTTCCGGACGGGGCGAAACAGCTGCAACAGGAGCGGACCTAGTATGGGGTGTAAAGGTCATCAATTGCCATAGATCACCAAAATGCTACCCAAAGATTTGAAAAGGGTCTAACTGCCAAACGTAAACCTTGAGAAAAAGGCAAAAGAAGTTTTGGTCGAATTCATTATAATTCTATTTAAAAATATAATACTGTTTTATTTAGTTTGATTGCGCATATTGTTTACATCAGACACTCCCCTTAGTTCATTGAGTACGTATTTCACTGCCTTTATAATCCTTTTGGAATCAGTTACAATAATCTTTTATAATCATTTTATAATAAGTGTTATAAAATCATTATCAAAACTCTTCATAATCCATTGTTGCGTTATGTTTATGTACATGGCCAGATAGATAGTTTTTAAATGGGACGAGACGTGTGGATACGAAAAAACCTAATGTCAATTGTAGCCATGGGAGCTGTCAAATACAGCCAACGGGAACCGTCAAATGCAGTCAGGGGGAACTGTCAAATGTAGCCAGTCCATTTAAAATATGTGAGGAAGAAAGAGTGGCTATGCAAGACAAGAGATAAAATGAACAGAAAAAAGAAAAAGAAAACATCTATCCACAGATTCTATCCCAGGATTTTAATAGAGAACATGAAAATTCGATTTGTTTGCATTTGGCAGTAAGCCTTTTTCAAATGTTTGGCTAGAAATTCCTTACTTCTTCAATGAATCATGCACAAGAAAACTAAAAATGTTAAATTTAACAGAACAATGTATGATGCCGACATCAAATAAAAAATTACAGCTGAGCGACCTTGTTTGGAAAGTGTTAACATTTAGCAGCGAACCAAACCAAGTTTCTCATACTATGATCGAATCAACAAAAATTCCAAGACCATGTAAACAATCTCTCTGAACTGTCAAAAAATGAGGTTAAACATTATCATGCAATGTTCTCCACCGAAAGGTTCACTTTAGTTTGTTTCTATAATCAATGAACTTTGTACCGCGACTCACCACTTCATTTGCCGCGTTGCCAGGAACTCAAGCAAAAATATACAAAACAGTGTTGCACAAACACACATTTTGAGTCCCACCATTCTTGCAAAGGTGAAAAAAATACTCAACATTCTTGCATTTTTCAAATTGCAAAAAAATCAAAATCACGATAGCTCTAAAAAGCCTCATTTCAACGGAAATATTCTTAAAAATGTATAGTCTTTTGAATAAAAATAAGAAAAAAAATTAAAGGGTTGTGTACAGGACACGACCACGGTGACATTAAAAATGTAGCTTTTTTCAAGAGCGTGCAAATGAATTTTATCTATCACACATATCGACTCACGTTCTTGTTCACTCGCCTGTTTTCATATGTTACAATTTGCTATATACCCTCCCCATCAAAACATAATTTATTGAAGGTCTTTTAACGGTAATCTATTAATTAATCAAGTATCTCACTAGGTGATTGGCCTTATTTGGCTGATCCATCTACTAAAAATAGGCTGGTCTGTCCAGAAAATATATTCAAAAGAAAAGTTCCATATTGAGAGCTGTGATGAGGAAGCCCACGCCCGCCAACGGAAATATACAGATTCTCCATGGTATATGAAATTTCATTTTCCATTTAAATTTTCAATAATGTATTAATGAACTTAAGTAAACAATCTTAAGGTTAAGTATTTCTTGATCGATTAGTGGCGGAAAAAATGAAATTATTTGATAAATTACATGGTTATGCAACGTTCGCACTACCAGTTAAAACGGGTTTTTATGCTATCTTAGTGACATTTTTCTTGTTGCTAATTATTAAAACGTGTTATAACTCTGTATTGTAAACATTGTATTATTAAACCAATTCTGCAGCGTTTTATGCTATATAGGTGTTTTATGTAGTAATAGGACTGACATAATTATATCTTCAGTACAGCGGTTTGTTTCATAATTTAAAACAGATTTATTTTAAAATTTAAATTAGTATACTCAACCGTTCTATTTGTTGTATACTTAAAATTAGAACTGTGTTTTAAATACATAGGGTAGGACAGATATTCTGACTGGATAAACTGGGAAAACAATTTTAAGTCCAGTAACGCTTAAGACATGGCTTGAATTTGAATCGAAAAAGAACACCCGCTTCAACTGCTGCTGGGACGGTAAGTTCTGTTTTAAAATTTTCCGTTGTGTGCAGTACGAAACAAAAGTGTTTGAAATTAGAAAACAAAAAGTTCTGCTGGGAATGTGATTGTTTCCGATGCGATTACACTCAGATTTTTCACGCAGGGGATACAGGCCGTGTAAATGAAAACCGCGTAAATTTAAAAAAAAACGCGTTAATGAAAACCGCGTAAATTTCCAAATCCGCGTAAAAAAACCTGAGTGTACTCTCCTATATAAAATACTACGCTGCTGAACAGTGCAATAACTACAGAAGCACGTTGTCAGATGCCTTACTGATAAAAAACACATAACCGAAACATGAAAACCAATAGGCTCTTTACCCTACGCAGCTACAAAGCGCCGTACGTACAAAAACATGGATTAACAAGTTACAACGCACGCGCATGCATAAAAATAAATATATTTTTTTCAAACGCAACACTCTTAAGCAGCACACACCGTATTGAATTAAGGTTGAACAGAGAAAGGGTAAAATTTGCAAACGAAAAAAGCAGTTTTTTTTCCCACCGTATGTCAGATCTTCATAAAAATCAATCAGCAGTACTGTAATAACATTCTACATACGCTAATTGATTTGTACGAAGATCTGACATACGGTGTGGTAAAAAACTGCTTTTTTCGTTTGCGAATTTTGCGCTTTCTCTGTCCAACCTTAAATCCAAACCACCCCGCCCACCCACTTTGCAAATCATTCTGTGACACCGTGCTGGTACCCGAAAAATCCGCACACGGCCACCGCTGCCGAAAATGCATAGCGTCTACCGCTTATTGTAGTGCCCAGACGCTGCAGCCATGGTTTTACCCGTTTGACATAAGAACAAAAACTGATTCAAACGGGTACGCGTCACCTCTATTTATAAATTAACCGTATATGGTTTAGTCACTTAGGTGCGAGTGTGTGCAAATGCCAACGTTGCCGAAAATCGATTGCGCTTATTGCATCGCCCGGAGACGATGTTGCTCGTATGGGATAAGAGCAACAACTGATTTAAACGGACATGCGTTGCTTCTATTTATGACTTTTCGTGTTTCATTGAGCAACTAAGTTGCCCTCTCTTGACGGCTGTGTCTGAGAAATCTGCCTCACGAATGGTAATTTTCCCGTTTTTCGTGAACTTTTTAATTTTACCAATTTCCAAAAGTCTACTTTTATTGGGCAGATATTAAATTATTACCAATATTTAAGTTAGGTGTTTCTGAATCGGTTGGTGTATCAATTATTAAAATCCATCTAGTAATATCGGAGTTATAAGCGTGCAAACCTTACATAGTTTCGTTACATGGGAGATAGTTTAGATTTTAGAATGACACCTAGCCCCAGATAGTGGAGTAAGACATTTTTAATGTCAAAAGGGAGTTAGGTCGGACGAGAAAGGTCTATTCAGTCGAACTCAGCCACAAAAAACATGACGACAGTAGCGCACCTGGTTTGGATATCCCAACTACCTTCGAAACCGTTAAAGATTTTACTCAAGTCGAATGTTGAAGATGGACGTCTGTTCTCTGTGATGGACGTCTGTTCTCTGTGGTTGGACCCACTGACTCATCCCAAATGTGTCGGTGTGGGTGCGTGGGAAGCATGGCGGGGTGCACTTCTATTTTATGCAGTTTTTGTCCGTGCACGGATGCGTGCAAAAATACCTGCATCGGTTTGGATGTGATTCGTCACCCCTTGGCCCGGAGTGCGGGATGATGCCCTAAGTTCGAGGAAGTTCGACGAGGTATGCCCGGCGTGACAGTCAACAATATTGTCGAAGATATGTGCCACGACGAGCATATCTGGGATGCGGTCGACAGAGTAGTGTTGAGTATACTCTTCGATCTGCAGAGAAAGTGGCGAAGAGACCAACAAAGCGCCGCCGACTAGAATGCCGCCGTGAAACAAATCGGGTTCGAGGAAACTTCTACCGCCGGGGAACTCTCCGCCGGAGTAGACTAGCGCCACCGCCGGGGACCAGTTGAATAGAACGCAGCACAACACCAAGTTCGGGTCATCGGACGCCAGATCGCGTCGAACAGCCAGCAGCGGGTCTTTGAGGCGCCAGTGAACCGGAAGTTACGCTCCATCCGGAATCGCTGGACAGATCTCGGCACCTACTGACTGGTCCTTTGAGTAGACTAAGTCCACTGGGTACTAGATTGATAAATCAGGACGAAGCGGGGTGCTAAATGGCTCACGGAAACGAACATCAGTAAAGCGAGAAATGTACCACCAGGGACTTCACAGTAGGGTAGACTCACCGCCGTGGACTATCCGACTATATCGTTCCAAAATGGGAGCTAATTGATGCACGAAGCAGGCATCATACCGAGAAACTCCGCTGCCAGGGATCCTTTAGTCGGAGTAAGGGAAATTTACCACCGGGGCCTATTCTAATAGATCGGGATAAGGTTGGGACCTGGATGACTCCCGGAAACAGGAGCTAAATGCACAGAGAACAGACATCAATGATCGAACAAAAATATTTAAAAAACGTGTGTAAACACTTGAATTAATATACTAAACACACTAGCGTCGCCACACCAACCTATCCCAACTATCTGTCAAATCGATTCCGGAACCGGTTCGAAATCCTGGATGGATTCAGCATGGAATCTAGCTCAAAGAAAACAACCGATTCCGACTCTATCGGTTGACGCATTTGAGCTGGAATTCATGCTGGAAATCCGAATCGGTTCCGGATTAGTTTGACTGGGTAGAGGAATAACCGTTGTCATTTCTGTCGCACTCAGCCACAAAAAAACATGACGACAGTAGCGCACCTGGTTTAGATATCCAAACTACCTTCGAAACCGTTAGAGATTTTACACAAGTTGAATGCTGAAGATGGACGTCTGTTCTCTGTGCTAAATGGTTCATGGAATCAGCTGTTGAACGGTTCACTGAGACGAGAGCTAAATGACGACGTAGTAGATAGAGACGAAAAGCAAGATAAGAATCGAGAGTTCAATGGCTCAAAGGTTGAGCCACAGAGAACAAACGTCCATCTTCAGAATTCAACTTGTGTAAAAATCTCCAACGGTTTCGAAGGTAGTTGGGATATCTAAACTAGGTGCGCTACTGTCGTTATGTTTTTTTGTGGCTGAGTTCGACAGAATGGACAGCGGTTATTCCTCTACCCAGTCAAACTAACCCGGAACCGGTTTGGACTTCCAGTATGAATAGGGATCTTTAATTTAGAAAAATTGTGCCAGTTTATCATATGTATTGATAGCGGGTGTCCTTACGAGTACACTCATATCATTCTTAAAGCTTAATTATTCTTTTATGATTTTTAAATTAAAAAAAAAAACAAATTAAATTCAACCAGCAAACTGACAGTTGTCCTACTAAATGACGTATCTGCAAATATCTCGTTCGCCTCATTGTTAACCGGGACAGCACCCCACACAGCATGATCTGGTACTTTTTCAATCCGCTAGCAGCCTGCCATCCCAAGTTTCATCTGCAAACTATGGTAGATCTGATAAGGCAACCTATAGATTCGTGCAAGTCGCATGGGTTTGGATGTGTTATTGTCCTAAATGGAAACAAACTAACAAAATTTTTTTTTTCAATAGTTTCGGGCCAAAAAATTGAAAAAGGACTGAGATATTAACTCTACTAATCTGCATCGGAATATGCCCTAACCCGCACACTCCTAAAGATCCCTATTCCAGCTCAAAGGCATTAACCGATAGAGTCGAAATCGGTTATTTTCTTTGAGCAAGATTCCATACTGAATCCATTCAGAATTTCGAACTGGTTCCGGAATGGATTTGACAAATAGTTGGGATAGGTTGATGTGGCGGCGCTAGTGTTTATCGTATATTAATTCAATTGTTTACACACTTTTTTTTTAAATATTTTTGTTCGATCAAGGATGTCTGTTCTCTGTGGTTTAGGTCAAGAACTAAAATGAACGTCTACAGATTGTCAAAATTGACACTGGACGGACGACTTGTCAAAGTGGGGTGCGCATTTGCGAAAGCAGTCACCAACAAAAAGCTGAATAGGAAATATAATTGAGCATGTTCTATTACTGCTAGAGAAGCAAGCACGGAGACGAAAGCTGGCATGTTAAAACAACAATTTTTATAATTAAAATTTAAGCTTTACTTCTGTTTGATCTAACATTGAAAATTATACAAAATTAACTATTTTGCTGTTTAATGAAACCATATATTATTGTTACTCATGTAAACTTGATATCTGTCAATAGATCAACCATAAATATTTTAAATAACAATATTATAGTTAGTTTAAACATCGCCATAGAGCTATGGTTAATGCAACCAGAAAATGCCGAAATCAACTATTTTTAAAAGTTAACAATTTTCTGCGTAATAGTGTACTTGTTTCTGAAATCTTCTCCGCCATTTTCGAAGTCTAGCTATAGAGAACGTGCTATTCACAGAAGTTTTCAGTAAATCTGTTTTATTAGAAAATTTGTTTAGGTAAATAGATAAATTAATATAAAGCTACATCGAATAATGCCGTTACCTTGTTATATTTTCACGCCCCTTGATTTTCACTCAATGCATTTTCTTTCAAGATGGCTTCAGTATAAGAAAGCAAAACTCTCTATCTGGAAGAGTTCATTGAAGACTCTGAAACAGCGGAACTCCTTAAAACATTCGAGCTCAGTGATGCAGCGGTTGAGACATTTCTTGGTAACTTGTGATATCATTGAAATTTCTTTCTGCACATTTTCAATTTATTGTTTCGTTTCATTTGCAGCAAATAATTACAGCGTCGATGATTTAAAGATCGTCGAAAGAGAAGAGCTGGAGGCGTTGCTACCCTCTCCGTTTTTAGCTGACCGTACTCGTGCTATACATGGCCTTAATAAGTGGCGTATTTCGCAGGTAAGAATCATTTAAATATTTACGTTTAAAGCAAACAATTATCACACGGTGTCGTTGTTGACAAAAATCCTAGATTTGTTGCGTGCTATAGGCCAAATGCTGCGGGTTTGGCCTTGCAAATTGAGCGTCAGTTAGAATTATTCACTCCGATAGTTTTGGGAAATGATTATATTTTCTAGAGGGCACAAGGCGCTCTTGTTCAGTTCCAATAGCATACCGATTGCCAGCATATAGTTTGGCCCGCCTAGTCGCCCTTTCGTTTAGTGGGTAGTTACTCGCTCAAAAACTAATTCAAAACATTTTTTATACTGTGAATAACAAGACAATAATAATAAGTAAATCAACTGTTGGTTCATTTATAGAATCTGGTTCCTGTAACACAGCCCCTAGCCGAAAAACGCAATAGGGACCTTTAATTTGGAAAAATTGTGCCAGTTTTTCATATGTATTGGTAGCGGGTGTCCTTACGAGTACACTCATATCATTCTTAAACCTTAATTATTCTTTTATGATTTTTAAATTTAAAAAAACCAAATTAAACTCAACCAGCAAACTGACAGTTGTCCTACTAAATGACGTACCTGCAAATATCTCGTTCGCCTCATTGTTAACTGGAGCAGCACCCCACACAGCATGATCTGGTACTTTGTCAATCCGCTAGCAACCTGCCATCTCAAGTTTCATCTGCAAACTATGGTAGATCTGATAAGGCAACCTATAGGGTCGTGCAAGTCGCATGGGTTTGGATGTGTTATTGTCCTAAAAGGAAACAAACTAGAAAATGTTTTTTTCAATAGTTTCGGGCCAAAAAATTGAAAAAGGACTGAGATATTAACTCACGGTACTAATCTGCATCAGAATATGCCTTAACCCGCACACCCCTAAAGATCCCTATACCAGTACGCTTGCTAATAAGTCGTCTGAAACTAAGACACCTCTGAGTGGAACAGACAGAAAATTGTGGACAGCTCGTTTATTGATAGAGCGATTGAAAAGAGGAAGAGATGTATTAAAAAAAAATATACGGAGTGCAAAATTCTCACAAAACGAGATAGAACGTTTATTACTCATTTGATAATCGATGAATTTCTAGACGAATTTGGTAAGCTGTCAAAGGAAGAACTCATTCAAAAATCAAAAGAGCTGAAGGAGATTTTTCCGACCACAGAAGAGGTAACGCGATAATATTTTAATTGTTCATACGATGACATTGCTTGTTTTTTATTGGTTAGCATGTGTGGTATCAACCGACGACAGTCCGCGATGTGAATGGTCGAAAAATAAAGCTGGGACGCTTAGCCAAAGGGTGCTTGTTCGACAGAAACCACAACTATAAAGCAAGCACAAATTCGAGGTATACAAATCTTGGTTCCAATCATCACACATTTCCCGACCGTCGGCTTCAAACTGTAGAGGACAATTTTACTGAAGAGACAGGTATTTATTTGTTTTCATTAATTACATTGGTTTTAGTGATTTAGTTGCAGTATAACAAAATACACTAACGCATTTATTCGGATTGTGCTCTTTGTTTTTGACAGTATAATGAAACAAAACGCTGGGTTCGACACCACCAAGATGAGTGGGAGGATCTGAAGATTAAATGGAATACATGGAGTTCAGTTCGCCTTTACGAAATTACTAAGATAGAGAATTTAACTTTCGAGTATATTTTGGAGGAGTATCCCATTATAAGGAACAGTGAAGGATTTCAGCTGATAAAGTTGGATTTCAAACATCGCTATCCCGAAAAGAACAATTTGTTGTGGACTTACGCAAACGAATTCAACCAGTATTTTACAGCGTCGTCGGTGATCAGGGACGGCATTTACTGAAGTTACTTGAACAAAATCTATCTGAAGGTATGAAATCTATGTTTATATTAGGTAAATATTTATAGCACAGAACATCCATGATCTAACAAAAATGTTTAAAAAACGTGTGTAAACATTTGAATTGATATATGATAAACACTAGCGCCGCCACACCAACCTATCCCAACTATCCGTCAAATCCATTCCGGAACCGGTTCGAAATCCTGAATGGATTCAGTATGGAATCTTGCTCAAAGAAAACAACCGATTCCGACTCTATCGGTTGACGCATTCAAGCTGGAGTTCATGCTGGAAGTCCGAACCGGTTTCGGACTTGTTTGACTGGGTAGAGGAATAACCGCCCACTGAGACGTCCAAAAAATTGTTTCAAAATCGTTCAACACGGGTCCAACGATGGACGTTCGTTGAACGGTTATTTGGACGTTGTCCAAATTGGTCCAACGAACGTCCTTCATTGGACGATTTTGAAACCAACCGTTCTTAGAGGGCGCTGTCAATTCTGTCGAACTCAGCCACAAAAAACATGACGACAGTAGCGCACCTGGTTTGGATATCCCAACTACCTTCGAAACCGTTAGAGATTTTAAACAAGTTTAATGCTGAAGATGGACGTCTGTTCTCTGTGCTAACAAATTGAATGAAATATAACGAATGAAACATGAAATGCATAAAATTAAAGATATGAATAAAATGATCCAAAAGAATCAAATGAATCAAATCAATTAAATGAATCAAATGATTCAAATGAATCAAATGAATTAAATGATTCAAATGAATCAAATGAATCAAATGAATCATATGATTCAAATGAATCAAATGAATCAAATGAATCGAATGAATCGAATGAATCGAATGAATCGAATGAATCAAATGAATCAATGAATCAAACAAAACAAAATAAATCAAATGAATCAAATGAATCAAATGAATCAAATGAATCAAATGAATCAAATGAATCAAATGAATCAAATGAATCAAATGAATCAAATGAATCAAACGAATCAAATGAATCAAATGAATCAAATATATCAAATGAATCAAATGAATCAAATGAATCAAATGAATCAAATGAATCAAAAGAATCAAAAGAATCAAATGGATCAAATGGATCAAATGGATCAAATGAATCGAATGAATCAAATGAATCAAATAAATAAAATAAATCAAATGAATCAAATGAATCAAAATAATCAAATGAATCAAAATAATCAAATGAATCAAAATAATCAAATGAGTCAAATGAATCAAATGAATCAAATGATTCAAATGATTCAAATGAATCAAATGAATCAAATGAATCAAATGAATCAAATGAATCAAATGAATCAAATGAATCAAATGAATCAAATGAATCAAATGAATCAAATGAATCAAATGAATCAAATGAATCAAATGAATCAAATGAATCAAATGAATCAAACGAATCAAATGAATCAAATGAATCAAATGAATCAAATGAATCAAATGAATCAAATGAATCAAATGAATCAAATGAATCAAATGAATCAAATGAATCAAATGAATCAAATGAATCAAATGAATCAAATGAATCAAATGAATCAAATGAATCAAATGAATCAAATGAATCACATGAATCATATGAATCATATGAATCAAATGAATCAAATGAATCAAATGAATCAAATGAATCAAATGAATCAAATGAATCAAATGAATCAAATGAATCAAATGAATCAAATGAATCAAATGAATCAAATGAATCAAATGAATCAAATGAATCAAATGAATCAAATGAATCAAATGAATCAAATGAATCAAATGAATCAAATGAATCAAATGAATCAAATGAATCAAATGAATCAAATGAATCAAATGAATCAAATGAATCAAATGAATCAAATGAATCAAATGAATCAAATGAATCAAATGAATCAAATGAATCAAATGAATCAAATGAATCAAATGAATCAAATGAATCAAATGAATCAAATGAATCAAATGAATCAAATGAATCAAATGAATCAAATGAATCAAATGAATCAAATGAATCAAATGAATCAAATGAATCAAATGAATCAAATGAATCAAATGAATCAAATGAATCAAATGAATCAAATGAATCAAATGAATCAAATGAATCAAATGAATCAAATGAATCAAATGAATCAAATGAATCAAATGAATCAAATGAATCAAATGAATCAAATGAATCAAATGAATCAAATGAATCAAATGAATCAAATGAATCAAATTAATCAAATTAATCAAATTAATCAAATTAATCAAATTAATCAAATTAATCAAATTAATCAAATTAATCAAATTAATCAAATTAATCAAATTAATCAAATTAATCAAATTAATCAAATTAATCAAATTAATCAAATTAATCAAATTAATCAAATGAATCAAATGAATCAAATGAATCAAATGAATCAAATGAATCAAATGAATCAAATGAATCAAATGAATCAAATGAATCAAATGAATCAAATGAATCAAATGAATCAAATGAATCAAATGAATCAAATGAATCAAATGAATCAAATAAATCAAATAAATCAAATGAATCAAATGAATCAAATGAATCAAATGAATCAAATAAATCAAATAAATCAAATAAATCAAATGAATCAAATGAATCAAATGAATCAAATGAATCAAATGAATCAAATAAATCAAATGAATCAAATGAATCACACGAATCACACGAATCTCATGAATTAAATGAATCAAATTAATCAAATTAATCAAATGAATTAAATGAATCAAATTGATATAATTCATCCATTGAATACAATGAATCAAATTAATGAAATGGATCATATGAATAAAAAGAATGGATGAACAAAATGAATAAAGTAAAAAATAAATGAAATGCATAAATAAAACAAACGAATCAAATAAACAAAATGAACTGAAGTGATAAAATGAATAAAATGAAGAAAATGAGCAGAATAAAATGCATTGATTAAAATGAAAAATTAAATAATGGTAAAAGGTTATAAATCAATTTAAAGAAATAAATTGAATCAAATAAATTATTTGGATGAAATGATTAAAACTGAAAAAGTAGTCAGATTATTAAAATGAAGAAACTGAGCAAAATGAATAAACTGGAAGAAAATGAATAAAATGCATACAATGAAAACAATGAATAAAATAAGTTAAATGAATGATATGAGTAAAATGCACAAAAAGAATTAACTGATCAGAGTGAATCCAAAGAATGAAGCGAATTAAATAGGTAAAATGAACGTAGATGAACAAAACGTATAAAAAGATGCTGAATGAAATAATTAATTGAAATGAAATGGTCATATGTTTGATGCTAAAACATTTTTGAATAAATAAAATGAATAAACTGGATTGTACGAATTTGAAAACCATTGCATCAGAATGTTTTGAAATGTTTTTGAAAATACCATCTCCTGAGAAAAGGCTAATAAATATGCAATGGACTTTTTAGGGATTCCATCTTTTTTTGGTTTTATTCTTTTTGTTTTCATGCTTCTTTACTTGACGGCGTCGTTTTAAGATTATCTGGTGTTTCTACTTTATTGTTGGACCTTAATTAGTTATCAGGAACCTGGAACGTTCAATTTGCTTTGGAATTCGAAGTTTACTTTTTGGTCACATATTCCCGTAAAAAAGATTTATGTATTGAATAGAATTTACTGGTCCAGTATTTTAACGCGCAATTGAATATAGTAAAGCGAGACAAGGTCACATGTGCTTTCAAGCCGCTTGAACAGAGAACGACAGGGAGAATGCGATTCGTGAATGAGACAGGTAGATATTTCAAAGTTTTTATTTGCATTGAAGTAAATAGTGTGAAATGTCTAGGCTATGTCGATAGCATAAAAGCCGTGCATTCAGTTGATTGCAATGCAGTCTCTCTCCATTCATCATTATAGCTTTCATATTGTTTCGTTCGGAATTCTCGTGCAGGAAATATGGATAAATAAGTCCTATACAGACCAATACTGTGAAAAAAAATGGTTTAAACTACTCAGTATATCCAGATATGGACGACGATAAGTTAGAAGACACATTGTAGTTGCACCCCGCATCGAGAGTGGGTACTTTGGGAGACTTCTTTTCCTGGATCTAATTTGTGGATATTTTTGGACTTTGATCCGTTATTTCTCATGAAAGTTCGTACCAATATAACGAATGTCCAGCTGATACAACTCATGGTTGATTCGCCTGTGCCACGTTCCGTCTTCCATCTGCACTCCACCATAGATGGTACGCAACACCTTTCGTTCGAAAATTCCAAGGGCGCGTTGGTCCTCAACGAACATAGTCCAGGTCTCGTGGCCGCAGAGGACCACCGATCTAATCAGCGTCTTGTAGATAATCAACTGCGTGCCGCGGCGAATTTTGTTCGACCAGAGCGTCCTCCGGAGTCCAAAGTAGGCACGATTTCCCGCCAAGATCCGTCTCTGAATTTCTCTGATGTTATCATTGTCGTCGGTTACCAGTGAGCCCAAATACATGAATTCGTCGACCATCTCGATTTCGTCACCGTCAATCCGAACTCAGGTGGGAGGTTCACATTGTCGTCTCTAGAACCTCTTCCTCTCATGTATTTTGTCTTCGAAACGTTGATGGCAAGTCCAATCCTGCTGGCTTCAGCTTTCAGTCTTTGAGCATATGTTTCATTCAAAATACAATAGAGATACGAGTGGTTTAAATATCGCACGTGGAATGTCTCTTTTGAAAATTTTCATGTCAAACTTTCATATTACCCAGATAAGCCAAATATTTTTCTGATATAGCCATGAATTTCCTTAATTATAGTTTAGATACAGGCTTTGAATACAATTGAATTAAAGTTGAGTTGATATAGCAGCAGACAAAAAATAGTTTTGTTTTCTCAAACCTTCGCAATTACAATTAATAAATATTTCAGATTGACAGAAGATCTTATCACACAACTTAGAAATGGATACAGAAATAGCTAGATAGATGCGATAGAAGAGAAACAGAGAGAGAGAGAGAGAGAGAGAGAGAGATATGGGGGGGGGGCGTGTGAGGAATGGCAAATGTTGGTTAATCCAGTGACATTATTTTTATAGGTATATTATTATGATATATTGATTTCTTATATTCTTATCATAAATAATGTAAGTAGTAATTTTTGCGGCATAACCAGTATATCCTAAGTCTTGCAAAAGAGCTAAATTTTCGCTAGATTTTTGGGCTTCAAACATACTTACTACTTTACTTTCTGTGACGCCACGAGTATAATTATATGAGAAATCTTTTATCTCACTATTAGGTGAATTACTTGTTGATCTGTGTATTGATATACCATCCAACATTTACCTCATGATTGAACGCAATGCCTAATCCAAGGGATAAATACTAGAACTCTCTGTTTCTTTATCAACACATTATTTTGTCTTTGAAGTGAACTTATATATTGATTTTTAAGAAATAGTTAATTTATTATAAAGGTAATTCACAAAATGTTCTCAACATCGAATTCCTTGAATCACGTGGATGTGTTTTCATACCCCGATATTCAAAATCCCCTAAAACACCAGTAAAGAAATACTCTGTATGAAACAATCTCATTTTTAGTTAGTGGAAATTGGTAAGCGAGGACTAAAAATACAAAATGTTTAATATCTCCGCCGCTCGTGCACGGATTTTGAAAATCTGTAGCTTGTTAGAAAGGTATATTTACAAGCTTTATATTTATGTGCAGTTTGTGGGACAATATTATATTGTTCGGAAATTATTTGCGAAAAACCTGCTGTGTTTTGACAAAATCGTCCATATCTCAGAAAGTAAACAACATATCGAAAATCAAAAATAATAGTGTCAAATGGCAACGTTAGGCCTTTCATTTGAAACTAGTTTCATTAAGATCGGTTCAGCCATTGCTGAGATAATTACATGACATTTTGTACATACAAACATACACACACATACAGACATTGTCTCAATTTGTCGAGCTGAGTCGATTGGTATATGAAACTCGGCCCTCCGGGCCTCGGAAAAAGTTTTCAAAGTTTGAGGGAATCCTATACATTTCTTTTGTAAGAAATGTAAAAAACATGACGACAGTAGCGCACCTGGTTTGGATATCCCAACTACCTTCGAAACCGTTAGAGATTTTACACAAGTTGAATGCTGAAGATGGACGTCTGTTCTCTGTGGCTAAGTGTTCAATTATCACAAAGCGAATTGGGAAAGGTACAAAACTTATTTTGAGAATAATTTTAATCATGACCTTGATTTACAAAATAAAGCTGACATTGATACGGCATTACAAAATTTAAGTAATTCTATAGTTGATTCTTGTTGGGAAAGACGACGACTGACCTTTTGATGACCTCCTTGTATCTCGCTGATCGGTTTTCCAGGGTAACTTGTGACCGCCAATACCTCGCCGTTCGGTCGGAATGGGCAACTAAGGCCCCTCGCGAGTAAAAGATTCTTCGTTACACATAACACACGGGATTTATTATCTTAAACTTGACTATTTGATACACAATTTACTAGCTAACATATATTAACAATTGAAGTCTAGGTTACAACATTCAATATAAATTTCAGAGAGGTTCCCCTTGGAACACCCATAATCGGCCGTGATCGGTAGCAGACTGATCTCTCCTTCTTAGGTCGATCCAACGATGGGTAGATGATTAGCCATCCCTTTCGCGCCTCGCTGGGTTAGATAGTGGTGATCGCAACTCCGACAGCACCATAGGGTGCACAGATGATCGATCGCTGATAATGGCTGCATGCTTGTGTTGGTAGCAATTGGTAACCATAGGGTAGTAATGTCACATCTTCAGACATCCTCATCTACCCTGAAATTGACAGGAACTTCTGAAATAAATAAACAAACTCCCTTTCGATGCATTGGATGAATACTACCGTACGATCTAGTTGAGTGAGTTGTTTGCTGTAGCTGATGAACCTGGTGTTTCTTGTGTTGGAAGGATGCACAGCATCGCTACTGGTCGACGAAGGAATCCAGATGCTGTTTTTACGGTGGCCACTCGTACCACGTTATCATCTCCTGGGTGCAGCTCGTGAATTCGACCCATCTTCCAGCGCATTGCAGGTTGGTTTCCGTCTACAATAGTCACCAATTGGCCGGTCTCTACCTTCACTGGTGGTTCCCAATTTTTAGTTCTGCCTTGTAGTTGTGATAAATATGCTCACCGCCAACGCCTCCTGAAGATGACGTTGAACTAGCTGCCATCGGTTCAACCGATTTAGTTGTACATCGGTGTGGTCAGGCTCAGGAATAGCTTGTAAGGATCCTCCGGTTAGAAAGTGACCCGGTGTCAACGGTTCTAGGTCTGTTGGATCATCCGACATAGGCGCCAAAGGCCGAGAATTTAGACAACCTTCTACCTGGATCAACAGTGTGTTGAAGTCTTCGTACGACGTAGAGTTTTTCCCCGAGCTCTCGAAGTAGGTGAAATTTAGCTGAACGTACAGCGGCTTCCCACAAGCCTCCGAAGTGTGGGGTACCTGGTGGGTTGAAATGCCACTGAATGCCATCCTTGGCGCACTCCTTTGAAACCATTTCATGATGCTTCTTATTTTTCAGCAGCGTAAAGAGTTCTTTTAATTGATTTCTGGCACCAACAAAATTTGTTCCATTGTCGGAATACACATCTGTACATAAGCCCCGTCTAGAAATAAAGCGTCGCAGCGTCTGAAGAAAGCGTTCTGTAGACAGGTCAGTAACCAGTTCCAAATGTACTGCCTTCGTGCTCATGCATACAAAAACCGCTACGTATGCCTTGATCGTGGGTCGACGTCAGCCATCCCGAATGTACACCGGTCCGAAATAATCCACTCCGGTTTTTGAAAACGCCTTGCAAACTGTAACCCGAGCAGCCGGCAGTTCACCCATTTGCTGCTTGATGGCCGACGGTTTAGCTCTGAAGCATCGAAGACATTGGTGAACTATCTTTCTGGCCACATTTCTGCCACCCAAAGGCCAATACCGTAACCGTACTGTACTCAATAGCAATTGAGTTCCCGCGTGCAGTAGTTTCTCATGGTAGTGTTTAAATAGCATCGCCGTCAATAAATGTCTGGCTGGCATAGTAATCGGGTGTTTTGTATCAAACGATTCCTGAGAGTGACTTAACCTGCCACCTACCCGCAGAATACCATCTTCCCCTATAGCTGGGATGAACCATCGAAGCGAGGAACCACGAGAAACAGATTTTTCACCTTTCAGAGCATTCAGTTCATCTCCAAATGATTCCCGCTGTACTTTCCGTAGTATTACAGTTTCCGCTTCTCGCATCTCGTTTGTACTGAGAAATTCCTTTCTCTTACCGCTTTAACCGTAACCAATAAGCAGTGGCCCGGATGAGCTGACTGTAGGATGAGAATTTTACAATGAAGCTTGTTGTGAACGTTGGCAGTTTAGTGGCGATAACGGTTACTGTACTTCGTCGCATTTCTGGTGCATCAGTATAATTAATATTCGGCTGCCTAAGCCATTTATTAGCTTCCTCGTGTAACCAGTCTGGGCCCTCCCACCACAAACTGTTCCCTTCTAGTGCATTCGGTAGAATACCACGCGATATTAGATCTGCGGGATTGCAGATACCTGGGCCGTGACGCCAAGAATGATTTTCCGAAATAGCCTGAATTTTTGATACATGATTTGCCACAAAACTACTCCAAACATTTGGTGATTCTGCTGAACTGAAGAACACACGTTGAGTCGGTCCAGAAACGAACCTTGCTGATACCCTTCACTGCATCCGAAACTTTCTCCACAAGCTGCGCCGCTAGTAGAGCGCCACACAACTCCAGTCTCGGTAACGTTTGAACCTTTAATGGTGCTACCTTCGATTTCGAAGTTAAAAGCTGGACTGTACTTCTTCCGTTGGTATCCCTACTGCGAAGGTATAAGCAAGCTCCATACGCCTTCTCAGAGGCGTCTGAGAAACAATGGATCTCGATATCTATGCTTTCCGGTGCGACCGCACATCGTGGAATCCGAAGCAAATTTAGCGAAGGCAGTTGTAGCATCAACGAAGATATCAATCTTCGCCCCTCTCCTCACCTACCGTTGTAGGAATAGATTCGTCCCATTCCAAACGTTGCCCGTCTTTGTTACGATAGTTCCACAGTTGTTGCATATAAATCTTGGCCGTTACGATGGTTGCCCCCAAGATCCCTAAGGGTTCGAAGAGTGATGCGATGATAGACAGAATCATGCGCTTGGTTAGAGATTGATTTGGTGTAAGTGTAGATATAGTAAATTGAAATTTCAGGCAATCCGTTTTGGGCAGCCATGATAACCCAAGTGTTTTAACTATATCATCTTTATCCCAAGTAATTTCGTCCGCCCCTGGTAGTGCCCGATTTTCCTTTGGTATTCCTTCCAAGACCCTTTCGCAGTTGAAACCCATTTTCGCAGTCTGAATCCACCGCTCAACATCATAGAATCGAATTGCATCCTGAGCTGCATAGCGGTTTCGATGTCATCAGCCCCAGATATTACATCGTCCATGTAGATATCTTCATCTGCTGCTTGTACTGCCAGAGGAAATCGACCTTGTTCGTCACATGCCAGCTGTTTGAGTGTTCGTGTGGCTAGAAGCGGTGCTGGTTTTGTGCCGTAGGTGACCGTCGTAAGCTCGAACGTATTAACCACTTCTTCATGGGAAAACCTCCACAAGATGCTCTGTAAGGGTACATCTGATTGATCCATATTAATCTGCCGGAACATTTTTTCGACATCTGCGACAACCTTTACCTGGCGAGTTCGACAACGTAGTATGATTGCGCGAAGATCCTGCTGCACGATTGGTCCGACGGGTAACGTATCATTTAGCGAAATTCCAGTTGACGTTTTGCATCGAAGACCACTCTCACCTTAGTCGTGGTACTGGACTCTTTCACTACAGGATGATGCGGTAAGTAACATCGCTTGACCTCGTCTTCCTGGGAATCGTCCACCCTTCGCATGTGTCCAAGCTGAAGGTATTCTGTCATGAAATCCTCGTATTGTCTGCGAAGTTCATCGTCCCTGGAAAGCCTTCTTTCCAGTCTTTGAAAGCGTTTCTTGGCGATATCCTTTGATGACCCTAACCATTCCCAGACCGCCTCGTTCTTGGGAAGTGTTACTGTGTACCGACCGTTTGATTCTCGGTGAATAGTGCGCCCAAACTGCTCCTCGCAGCGCGCCTCCTCTGGAGAGTAAATTTTACCGCTTCCCACTTCCTCGCAGGACCAAAACCGCTCCATTAACTTCTCCAAAGTGTCAGATACCGCCATGTTACATACTATGCGTGTGGTTTCTCTTGTAGAATCTACTTCTCCGGCAACCACCCAACCGAAAACCGACTCGGTAAGTAGTGGTAAACCATCGCCCAGCGATAATTCATTGCCTTTCTTGAAGAAGCTAAAGAATGCCTGAATGCCTAGCACTAAATCCACACCTTTTGATTGGAAGAAAGTGGGATCCGCTAGATCGATTCCATCTGGGATCTCCCATCCCGATATTTGCACTGTTACTGTAGGCAAGGATAGGAAGAATCGCATCGTTTTACGCTCACTCAAGGCTCATGCGCACTCACCTACCTCCGATGCTTTATTCTGTTTTTCTTGTTTATGAGTGTGCATCTGTTGAGCGCTCGATCGGCCAAAGCCAAGTGAATATGGTATCTCACATGTTCGTATTTTTTCTCTCTTACGCTCACCTTGGATCGCTGCGATTTAGGTTCTTTCCGATACATGTTCGGAATTGTATCCGAACAATGATGATCGGATCCGTTCGGCAATGCGATTCTTCCTCAAAAATTTGGATCGCGATCTATGTTCGCCTAAATCGAAAATCGATTCAATTCCCACCGCATGCGAGCGGGAGCGGTGCTTGCGATTGTTTGCATTGACGCTGCCGCGGTGTTTTGTATCGATGGAGTGCTGTAGTGTCAGTCGAGTGCATGTGTGTGTTTGTAATTTGCTAAGCGAGCAGATTGTCCCTTTGTATATCATTCATATTCCACATAGGTATAAATGAATAGAGGACTTTACGCGTTCAATATTTTTGATGCACATCATCAATCCAACTTTGTTATACCACAATGGATTATTGAACGCTTAAGAGCCGCTAATCATTAACAGACTTTGGAGTTTTTGTTTTCAAGACAGTTTGAAGTTTTGCATAATTTGTAGTATGATAGTACAGTAAGTTGACTTTGTGGCCAAGCCGGGGTGCGTGGAATCGGTTTCTTTCACTAGGCTGTTCACAGTGATGTGTGGATCTAATTCGGAATGATGAGCGGTCAAGAATGGATTTGGAACGTGATGTTCCGGGTACGACGATTTATCCATCTGTTCTAAATATTGTTTTCCCGATGTTTTGATTGCTTATGCTTTTTGTGGCGCTTTTTGTTATTTCTGCTGTCAATCATCATATATACTAGTAAATAATGTTTGATCTTGTTTGTGTTCCGTATTAGCGGTCCTTACACGTTCTGTTGTTTTGTCAATACTGGAGCGTATTGACAAGGTTTTTCAACGTGTAATGGAATGGAGGAAGTATGAACGATATGTGTTTTTTTATGTTTCTTGGAGGCTGTTCAATGATAGTACAGTAAGATTCCGTTTTTGGCACGTTCCCATTATTGCATGCTCCCTTTCGGTACACTAAGATTTTGGCAACAAATGGGTTCCGTTTTTGGCAACATTATTGTTGTACATAATAGGTCTTTTAAAAATGTGCAATGCATATTTTTGTATCAATTGATATCACATTTTACTTTATTTCCAAACATATTACCCTCAAAGGTGCAAATAATTTTTTTAAAATTTTGTGAAAATTGTTTCCTAGTTTCAATACATTACTGTGATAATTTTGAGATGTTTTGCGTAATATTGTTTTAAAACAGCGTTATGCATTTAAGGGTTAACTATATTTTATGCTATACGTGTTATATTTATTGATTACAATGCATAGAAATGTATTATTTATGTATAAAATAACTGGTAACAGTGTAACTAGTGTCTGAGGGAATCAATTTTTATAGTAATACCCAGAGTCTGTGCACTTTAGGAGTCAAATACAGAGGAATGCGCTACACTGGATAATAAGACTATTTCTGGAGAAAATTTTCAAAATAACCTTTTGTTTGGACAGTTGAAAGTGATTTTTACAACAAAAATGGTTTTCTTCAAACCTAAATATCTTCAGGCATTACAATTCGATTTTCAATCTATCGAACTCGGTCACTAAAACATGACGACAGTAACGCACCGGGTGGAGATATCCCAATTAGCTTCGACAACGTTAGTGATTTTTACACAAGTTGATCGCTAAAGATGGACATTCTCTGTGGTATGTGCTTCTCTTTCAGTAATAAGCTACTACTCAATGTTTACTTTCCGAAGCACAATAGAATTCCCCTAGAATCTTTGCAAAAATCCAGTTGCTTGGAAAATATAGCCGAAGACTGTCCAAATTGATAGTATTTATAAGTTCTTCAGTTCTACGCAGTTCTGTTTCGTAAGTGCCCCAGTTATCGCAATGAACACCATTCTCAGCAGATAGCTAAGCTTTTACAGGATTGTCATCACTTCTTCCATCTGACACCACACAAGAACATTATAAAACATACAATTTTTTATATAAACTCAAAGATGTAATTCGATTTGAGACTCCAAGTTTTCCTAATAGCTTTTCTGTGCTGTCTGACGTTCTGTTGTTTTGTCAATACTGGAGCGTATTGACAAGGTTTTTCAACGTGTAATGGAATGGAGGAAGTATGAACGATATGTGTTTTTTTATGTTTCTTGGAGGCTGTTCAATGATAGTACAGTAAGATTCCGTTTTTGGCACGTTCCCATTATTGCATGCTCCCTTTCGGTACACTAAGATTTTGGCAACAAATGGGTTCCGTTTTTGGCAACATTATTGTTGTACATAATAGGTCTTTTAAAAATGTGCAATGCATATTTTTTGTATCAATTGATATCACATTTTACTTTATTTCCAAACATATTACCCTCAAAGGTGCAAATAATTTTTTTAAAATTTTGTGAAAATTGTTTCCTAGTTTCAATACATTACTGTGATAATTTTGAGATGTTTTGCGTAATATTGTTTTAAAACAGCGTTATGCATTTAAGGGTTAACTATATTTTATGCTATACGTGTTATATTTATTGATTACAATGCATAGAAATGTATTATTTATGTATAAAATAACTGGTAACAGTGTAACTAGTGTCTGAGGGAATCAATTTTTATAGTAATACCCAGAGTCTGTGCACTTTAGGAGTCAAATACAGAGGAATGCGCTACACTGGATAATAAGACTATTTCTGGAGAAAATTTTCAAAATAACCTTTTGTTTGGACAGTTGAAAGTGATTTTTACAACAAAAATGGTTTTCTTCAAACCTAAATATCTTCAGGCATTACAATTCGATTTTCAATCTATCGAACTCGGTCACTAAAACATGACGACAGTAACGCACCGGGTGGAGATATCCCAATTAGCTTCGACAACGTTAGTGATTTTTACACAAGTTGATCGCTAAAGATGGACGTTCTCTGTGGTATGTGCTTCTCTTTCAGTAATAAGCTACTACTCAATGTTTACTTTCCGAAGCACAATAGAATTCCCCTAGAATCTTTGCAAAAATCCAGTTGCTTGGAAAATATAGCCGAAGACTGTCCAAATTGATAGTATTTATAAGTTCTTCAGTTCTACGCAGTTCTGTTTCGTAAGTGCCCCAGTTATCGCAATGAACACCATTCTCAGCAGATAGCTAAGCTTTTACAGGATTGTCATCACTTCTTCCATCTGACACCACACAAGAACATTATAAAACATACAATTTTTTATATAAACTCAAAGATGTAATTCGATTTGAGACTCCAAGTTTTCCTAATAGCTTTTCTGTGCTGTCTGAAGGCTTTTCACATTTTTTTTTGGATCTGACCCTAATGAGAACAGTTTAGTTTAAATTCTAATATAATTCACACAATACTCACAATCATAGAATTGCGACCTGGATTAAAATTCGCATCTTCGTAAAATTAACCATGTAACATTTTTCAAATTTGAATCTTGGGAAAGTATACCGTGAGATTTAAACAATTTTCTCTGAAAGTATTATATAACATGGGGTCTACTATTAATATTAGATTCAAACTCAACTGATCTTGTCCGATTAAGAAATTCCAATCGATTTGAAAATACTGTGATTTTAAACAATTTGAGGCGGATCGAAATGTTGTTGGCCAGTTATCATGATTGGAAAAATATATGGCTACGAAAGTTGCACACGTTTTCCATCCCCGGTTTTTGAATGATGTCTATAAACAAATTCATTCACACCGATCACTCAAAACCTTTTATGCTAAACTTTTGACATTAAAAATGTCTTACTCCACTATCTGGGGCTAGGTGTCATTCTAAAATCTAAACTATCTCCCATGTAACGAAACTCTGTAAGGTTTGTACGCTTATAACTCCGATATTACTAGATGGATTTTAATCATTCATTCACCAACCGATTCAGAAACACCTAACTTAAATATTGGTAATAATTTAATATCTCCCCAATAAAAGTAGACTTTTGGAAATTGGTAAAATTAAAAAGTTCACGAAAAACGGGAAAATTACCATTCGTGAGGGAGATTTCTCAGACACAGCCGTCAAGAGAGGGCAGCTTAGTTGCTCAATGAAACACGAAAAGTCATAAATAGAAGCAACGCATGTCCGTTTAAATCAGTTGTTGCTCTTATCCCATACGAGCAACATCGTCTTCGGGCGATGCAATAAGCGCTATCGATTTTCGGTAACGTTGGCATTTGCACACACTCGCACCTAAGTGACTAAACCATATACGGTTAGTTTATAAATAGAGGTGACGCGTACCCGTTTGAATCAGTTTTTGTTCTTATGTCGAACGGGAAAGATCATGGCTGCAGCGTCTGGGCACTACAATAAGCGGTAGACGCTATGCATTTTCGGCAGCGGTGGCCGTGTGCGGATTTTTCGGGTACCAGCACGGTGTCACAGAATGATTTGCAAAGTGGGTGGGCGGGGTGGTTTGGATTTAATTCAATACGGTGTGTGCTGCTTAGGGACCATTCATAAATTACGTAACGCTTTTAGGGGGGGGGGGGTACGACAAGTTGTGACAAGTTGTTACATAGGGGGGAGGGGGTGTTAACTAGATCGTTACGTAACATGTTTTCATCGAAGAAAAAAAAATTTTTTTCTTGGAATTTGTTACGTAACAGGGGAGGGGGGGATGGAAAAATTTGTGACAATTTGTTACATAGGGGGAGGGGGGAGTCAATTTTGGGCAATTTTTGCGTTACGTAATTTATGAATGGCCCCTTAAGAGTGTTGCGTTTGAAAAAAATATATTTATTTTTATGCATGCGTGTGCGTTGTAACTTGTTAATCCATGTTTACGGCGCTTAGTAGCTGCGTAGGGTAAAGAGCCTATTGGTTTTCATGTTTCATATTTCGGTTATATGTTTCAGTAATCAGTAAATTTCATATTTCATGGAGAATCTCCTCATCCTCATCACAGCTCTCAATATGGAACTTTTCTTTTGAATATATTTTCTGGAAAGGCCAGCCTATTTTTACTAGATGGATCAGCCAAATAATGCCAATCACCTAGTGAGATACTTGATTAATTAATAGATTACCGTTAAAAGACCTTCAATAAATTATGTTTTGATGGGGAGGGTATGTAGCAAATTGTAACATATGAAAACAGGCGAGTGAACAAGAACGTGAGTCGATATGTGTGATAGATAAAATTCATTTGCACGCTCTTGAAAAAAGCTACATTTTTAATGTTACCGTGGTCGTGTCCTGTACACAACCCTTTAATTTTTTTTATGAACTGTGCGCTGCTTTCTAGCAAGAAGGGAATGTTCCAGTAGTGAGTGATAGCACGAAGACTCTCCGAAGTGGTTCAAGCAGCCCGCTGATGCACTTTTTGACAATAATCGAGGGAACGCCATCTGGGCACGGGGAACTAGATGCTTTCAGCATGAAATTTGCTGCAAGAATGGCAGCATTAACGACGCAATTCGGTTGATGATTCGTCGTAGAGAAGGAGTTAGATTGGCGGCGACAGCGACTTGTGCTGGAAAGCTTTCGTCGGAAAAAACGCTTGAAAAATTTACTGAGAACAGTTGGAAATTTCCTTAGTGTCAGTTCCTAAAACTCCATTAAATGACCTACAATATGGTAAGCCAAATTCTTTTCGCTGCTCGTTCACATAGTACTTCCAGTACGACTTGGGTTTAGATTTCAGTTGACGCTTGGCGTTTCGCTGGTGTCTAAAAATGGCACGTCTGCTTTGCTGCTTGTATTCGTGGTTGAGTTGGTTTCGTAATGCAAGTGTATTATGTTTCGACATTTTTTAACTGCAGCTCGTTTGGCAGTTTTT
This sequence comes from Topomyia yanbarensis, assembly GCF_030247195.1. Taxonomy (NCBI): domain Eukaryota; kingdom Metazoa; phylum Arthropoda; class Insecta; order Diptera; family Culicidae; genus Topomyia; species Topomyia yanbarensis. Next base: position 138,863,470 of record NC_080670.1, on the reverse strand, counting down.
ATTTGTCCAAGGACGGTGGATTGCCAGTGAGGTTGTTGATTGGTACTAATTGTTCGTTTTGGCACATAACGGTCAATTAGGTAGTTTACAATATTAGAAAAATTGTCTATGACAAATGTGAATAATATGCTTATTATTTAGTAACAATTTTTTGATGACTTATTACTTTACTTATTACTGAGTTTGGAACTATTGTTATCAGAGGTCTTGAATCATTTGGATACCCCAGATCAAACCCTCTTAAAATTCTTGATTTAATTTATTTGACAGGGTTCTAACATATATTGAGAAACAAGCCATAAAAAATGGGATTGAGGCGGTTCAATAAGTTAAGAATTTCAAAAATTCATTTCACTAGAAAAAACTTAATCCGTATCAACTTGTCTCTGTCTTTTCTACGATATATATATATATATATATATATATATATATATATATATATATATATATATATATATATATATATATATATATATATATATATATATATATATATATATATATATATATATATATATATATATATATATATATATATATATATATATATATATATATATATATATATATATATATATATATATATATATATATATATATATATATATATATATATATATATATATATATATATATATATATATATATATATATATTGTAATCTGGGGGGGAGTCGGGACCGGAACCTTCATTTAACTAGTGAAAGATTTTCGCGCCACTCCCTTAGGAGACCATTCACCTTGGTGGCTTGCCCAGCTAGAGACCCTATCCAAAGGCGGGTTTTGGTTGTTTCTGAAACGTTTCCAAAACAATCCGACTTTCCCCAAACAACTTCAGAAGGCCACCAATACATTAAAAAAAAACCGCCAGAAACTTCATACCCAGAATTTCAAGACAACATCGGTCGGCAAGAAGAGCATTCCGCTAAATTATCATCACGGGCACAATTCTGTGTGTATCCTTCGCGCTGTTCGCTTCAGAGGTGGGAGAGGAGGCTGAAACATAAGGGTCAACCCAACCCGCACAAAAAAGGAAAAACTATCGACCCGAACAGCGTGAGAAAACCTTCACCAGAACCACTAAAAAAATACACCTTTGCTATGATATTCAAATCGACTTCATCTCACTTCAAAGTTTATTCCAACAAAAAAAAATAATTCAAACACATTCCACATCCGGATTCGAACCCATACTTTCTCAACCTAGCTAACTCTCATCACCGCCTTTGCGGTCTCGGCTAATTTCCTGCTCGGTTCGTCGCTTTCATTTAGTGCTTTACCCTGTGCAGCTAACCGGTACCGTGTTCATTGAGTGGCTTTTGTGTGCGTATTCCCTTTTCACATTTCGTGGCCCTAGAGTCTTAGCGTGTGTTGTGTACTGTTCCCTAACATGCGCATGTAATAAAAATATGGAACGTACTTACAACTTGATTTACGTGAGGCGTGGTGGTTGGCGGTTTCCGGGGACCGGAACTGATGCTGGCCGGAACGTTGACGATTCTCACCAGAATACTGACGATACTCTGCGAAACGTAAGCGATGCTCACGGTCGGTTGGCGATTTGGAACCGAAGATGGCAATGCTTCAGTTGGCTTTCCTCCCGTCGTTATATTGCTGACGACTCGTTGATGGCTTCCCTGCCTAGCAGCCTCGCTGCTCTTCCGGCACGTGGATCGAACTACCGGGTTCTTTGAAGCTGGATGGTGGGGTCAGAAGCGTCTCTGGCTACGAATGCGGTGTGGCGGGATCTTGATCACAAATTGCCTATATGTGAAAATAATGCTAATATTCGGTTGGTATGAGAATACGCACTTGCACACAAAAAGCCAAAAATACGGGAATTTACCTTAATTCGTCGATCTACTTTTAGCACTCCGAAACCGTGCGAATGAACTTGCGCACTCACTTTTCGACCTAGCTAATTCTGCACAGGAAAAGGGAAATTTATTAGTGAAACTAATTAAAAGAATCTCACGCTGTTTTTTAAAACAAAAACTACCTTAAGTCCTACACCGCGGCACAACTATTTGAACAACTCCTGCCTCTTCCACGATCCAGAACAAAGTGAACGCAACAAACTGTGATTTCCTCAGAATAAGCGTTTATTCGAAACTTCGTTACCGGAAATGGTTAACTATTTCACGAAGTGCAATAGTTTCCCACCACAAATTTTGTGCCGAAGTCGTCCTTTCATTCCCGATACAAAACCTCCTTAAACCATTTCTAGGGCATTGACTTTCAACCTCAGAAGTTCAGGTCAAATCGGGTTGTCTTTTTCCCGAAGTCAGAAACAACCTTTGCCCTCAGTTCGCTGTCTCTTTTTGTTCCCCGCAACAAAGTACTTGCAATGTACATACACTGTACGTACTCAAATCAAAGGGCGCGACGCCGACGTCGCAACCACCCGCTAAATGAGATTCCAACCACCGACGAGATTGCTAGGCGCGTGCACGCATGAGCTCTCGAAGCGCAGAGCCCCAGCTTCTAGGTTCACCCCACTCACTCTCTGGAAGAGAACGAGAGAAAAGAGCAGTATTTTATGTTGTACTGCCTGAATGGCCGAGGGGCTATTCTCTAACATTTTTGGTACTTCGTGGTAATGCTTATTTTAATTCTTAAATATTATATGTACAACGCTACACAATTCCCTGCTAATTTTTCGAAAATTTGATTGGCTCTGCAAAATTAATTCAAAGAACCAATCAAATTTTCGAAGGGTAATATTTGGCTCCCTCCTCTCTGGTTTTGGGGTCATAAGTTTTCATCGTCAATATATTGATTCCTCTCTGCATCCAGATATGGTCAAATAACCACTCTGTTACTGACCATCAACGTTTCACAACTCCGGTCTCCAGCAAAACCAATCGAGTCATTTCCCATATCCACTTTGCTACTTATTCCCCGCGAAGTATGAATCAAAGCTACTATCTTTTGCATAAGCATGTCAAAACAGAAAGACTGCTGCGTGTATCGTTTGGGTTGTTGAAGTTGGCATCCACATTCATTCATTTCTCGTTCATCCCAAATAGACTAGACCATTCTCAACCTCTGATCTAATCTGAACTTCTTGATAATGGGCTTTAAAAACAGCTAACCGTCCATCTACGATGGCATAAAAACTTAGTGAGTCTCGTTTTCCCTACTCCAGCACAATTTCTGGAAATCCAGGTCCAACGCTCATCACTAAAAATGGTCTGCCTCTCGATTAGAAAAATACCCTGAAATGTATCCAGGCAAAAACTTTTTCATCATCGAGAGACTCAAATTAATTTTCTAGAGACTATCTCTAACCGTCGAAAAAATCCGACTACGAAATATGAATTTCTTGAAAATTATTACACAGCAACAAAAAAAAACATTCACACACCCCTTGCACTCTCACCATTCATTCTATTGCCAACCTCACGGTAAATTATCCATCTGTCAGTCAGTGTTTTTTATCGTCTAACCCATGTAGTGAAAACTGGAAACATATTTCTTGAGCGTTTTTTCAAAACGTCATATCTGCAATGAGTTACTATCTTTGTTTACTTTCTCTTTCGATTTTTACGGCGTCACTATAACACTTTTCACTTATTTTACAGTACAGATCGAAAGACGGTGGTTTTAACTAGCATATTATGCAAAGAGTTGAGGGATAAATGCTAAAGTGACCGAATTATTAACAGAAGAGAAAGTAAACAAATATCATTGCAGATATGACGTTTTGAAAAAACGCTCAAGATTTGTGGAATCGTGCGAATACTGGGACTGGAAGCTCGAGATATGGACTACTTTTACGGATCTGTCCAGAGGATAGTATAAAAACTTCGTTCCTTTACTCGAAGATGTGAAGGTTGGTTCTTTATTTGCAGGATAAGTACGACTTCAACTCTGGCATGACCGCCATGACTTATGTTGCTGTGGAGAAGTATGCTACCGGACTATTGATTTTGAGCTCTACTGAAGGAAAATGGAAAATACTGATGCAAATTAAGGAAAAAAAATCAAATCCAGTTACTGGATTAAATTATATTTCTTCGATATGGAGAAAAAGATGTGCCGAACTGCACAGGAGCTCCTTGAATTCATTTTGGATGCTCTGTTGAGCTCGTTTAGCTCATTCGAAGAAAATATAAGGATAAGTATTGTGAAGTTCAAGGTCTAATTACTCATCTTATGCTACTATTTACAGGAAACATATACAAGATGATATGAAATAAGATTGCTCGGTCGCAATACGCAAGGCGCATTGGTGCGATGGTTAGGTTCTCCTCTGCCGGTTGATAGTGTTCTTTGCTCTTCCTTTTTCGCGATCTTCACAAGGGCTCGCTTTATGCTTCCCGGGATTAATATGAAGTGGTTTCGGGCAGGTTCAGAGGAAACGATCAAAAAACAAAGTGCGAATTACAAAAAAACAAAAGTTGATTTTTATTCAAAACGTGTTCGTTGTTGTTGATTAATTCTGACAATACGTAAACAAAGTTTTAAGATGCACTGACGTACCAAAAATGGGGGCAATTAGAGTACGGTGGTTACACACTCAACACCCCTGCTTAACCACAGTAGTCTCCAATCCTAACCAGGTGCATAATCGTCGGAATGCGGCTACCGGTAATCCCTTCGTCATGATATCCGCCTGTTGATCAGATGATTGTACAAATTTTATTGCAATAACTCCTTGCTGTACGAGATCACGCAAAAAATGAAACTTTGTGTCGACATGCTTCAACCTATCATAATCCTTTGAGGCTTCAGCAATACGAATCGTGGATTGATTGTCTTCGAAAATTGGTACCGAACCTTCAATTTTTCTGCCTAGATCTCCAAGCAACCTTTTCATCCATAGAGTGTGACAGACGGCTGTACATAAAGCCGCTAGCTCTGCTTCGGTTGATGATAGTGCAACCGTCCGTTGCTTTCGCGTTATCCAGCTCACAGTACATCCGAATACTTTGCAAATGCAGCCAGACACAGATCGCCTATCTACATTATTGTTCGCCCAGTCAGCATCGGAGAATATTTCTAGCAGTGGTTGTTTCATCCGCTTCCGGTAGACAAGACCAACGTCCAACGTCCCCATGACGTAGCGCAGCATTTGTTTCAAATGAGTCCAATGCTCATCACTAGGGCAGGCTTGAAACTGGCTGAAGTAGTTGATGGCCGCCGATAAATCTTGTCTCGTGGTAAGTGAGGCGTACATCAGGCAACCAATGAGCTCCCGATATGGTTTTTCTGTTTTCTGTTTCTCGTTTATTTTATCAAGCTTTAAACGATTTTCAATCGGCGTCGATTTCGGCTTGCATTCGTTCATCCCGAACCGCCTAAGCAATCCCTCCAGATAATCTCGTTGACTGATTGTAAGAACTCCAGCTTCAATATCACGTTCAATCCTCATACCCAAAAACTGCTTTACCTCACCAGCGTCTGTCATCTCGAACTGCTTTGATAATCTACACTTGATTGACTGTAGCATAGTCATTGACGAAGACACGATCAAAATATCATCAACGTAGAGCACTAGAATCACTTGCTGCTGTTCAGATCCCAACGTGTACAAACATTGATCATTAGCACTGCGAACAAAACCCAGTTTCACAACAAAGTTGTGGAATTTCTCATTCCACGCTCGTGAGGCTTGCTTCAAGCCATATAGTGCTCGATTCAAACGGCAAACGAGTCCTATTCCTTGCTCAAACCCAGCTGGTTGCGTCATGAAAACCTCCTCGGCCAGTTCACCATTCAAAAACGCGCTTTTAACGTCCATCTGATGAATGTACATTCCATCCTGATTCGCCAACGCTAAGACCGCCCGCAAAGTGTCCAACTTCGCCACAGGAGAGTATGTCTCGGAATAATCGAAACCTTGCCTTTGACTGAAACCTCGAGCAACCAGTCTAGCTTTGTATTTCTTCAGCTTTTCCGAGCCGCCATGCTTCACTCGAAACACCCATTTGCACGATATCACCGAACGCCCTTCCGGCTTCTTAACAAGCGTCCAGGTATTATTCCGTTCGAGAGAGTTCAGTTCATCATCTATAGCTGCTTTCCATTCTTTCCAGTCGTCACGTTTCTGCAACTCGTCGATCGTGCCTGGAATCACATCAACATAATTCACAGCGCTTAAGGCGAAGCTAGCATATTCCATCTCGAAGTCTTTATGCCAGGTAGGAACCGTCCGATTTCGTTGTGGTCTGCCATCCTCAGAATCTGCCTCAATAACTTCGGATCCCGCATCTTCCACGAAACTTTCGAATGTTTCGTCGGATACACTTTCTTCAGAATCCTCTGTCTTAACACTGATGTCATCTTCATCATCGTTTGCAAAAACTCGAGCAGTTTGATTCCTGGTCTGATCCTTGCCCTCGACGGAGCACTTATCCTCAACGAAATCAACATCACGCGCTACCACAATTTGGTTTTTCACGAAGTTCCAAACTCGATAACCGTTAGGACTGTATCCCAGTAAAATACCCTTCCAGCTCTTCGAATCTAGCTTTCGTCTCAATTCATCCGGAATATGGACAAAAACATTACAACCGAAAACTCTTACATTCGACATATTTGGCTTCCGGCTTTCCCACAGCTCAAACGGAGTTTGCTTCGTACCAAGCGCATTCGTTGGGCTTCTGTTAGTCAAAAAGACCGCAGTTTGCACAGCCTGTCCCCAAAAACGCTTATGGATTCCTGAATCCTCCAACATCGCCCTAGCTTTTTCGACGAGCGTTCGATTCAATCTTTCGCTTAGACCGTTCTGTTGCGGTGTGTATGGAACAGTCCACTCGATTTGAATGCCTTTACGCTTACAGAGTTTAATGAACCGTTTGTTCTTATACTCCCCTCCGTTATCACATCGCAAACGAGAAATTTTCTGCCCAAACTTTGCAGTCACCCAGGCTTCGTATACTTCAAAAAAAATCAATTACCTGGTCCTTAGACTGCATCAAATAAACTGCTGTGAAGTGACTCCAATCGTCCGTAAATGTAACAAAATATTTCACTCCAGACAGCCCAACCGGCGTTACAGGGCCACACACGTCTGTATGCACGAGTTCGAGTACACGCGTCGAACGTTTGCCGTCAGACGAAGTGAACGGTTTTCTCGTCTGTTTGCCTGCAACGCACGAATCGCAAACAATCATGTCACGATTGACACTTGCGGTACTCATGTTCATTCCCAATACCATTTCACACTGGACCAACTTCTTGAGACTGTTTTCATTTAAGTGACCGAGTCGTCGATGCCATAATTCAAAACTTTTCCGAATACGACCGCACGTCAACAAAGCATCACCAACACTGTGCTTAATCGAGAAAAAAATCAAGTTCGTATAGCTTCTCTCGGCGAGACGCAATCGCGACGATTTCGGTACCCCGATAGATCTTCGCCTTTCCAGATGCAAACACTACCTTCATCCCTGCTTTTTCTACCTTCAGTACCGAGAACAAATTACAGCGCAGCTTGGGAACAAACAAAGCATCATTGATAGTACATTCAATTTGTTTATCTTTCACAACCGACACTACCTTCACTGTGCCAGAGTGTTCAGCAATAATCGTTTCGCCGTCCTTTGCAATTGCAATTTCGATAGGTTTCTTGAGACGATGTAGCTCGCTAAATAGCCCTCTGTCTCGAACAAGATGATCAGTTGCACCGGAATCAATAAACCACCAGGTACGCTGCTCTTCCGAAAATGGCATATCACCACTAACACCAACAAAACAAACTTTTTCTGCATCGTCTGTTTCGGCAACGTTAGCCTTCGATTTCTGCATTTCCTTTCGGTCCATTACCTTTTTCCGGTCAGGGCAATCCATATGTTTGTGCCCTTCCTTCTTGCAATGGAAACAAATCAGTTTCTTTTTCTTCACTTTCTTCGTTCCAAGGAAAACTGCATCTCCACTTGTCGAGGGTGACAACTCCATACCTCGCCGCTTGGTTTCTTCATCGAGCAATCTGCACTTGACAAATTCGATCGATAGATTTTCTTCAGGCATCGTCTCGAGTGCCGTAACTACTCCGGAGTACGAAGATCCCAATGTAACGAGAAGATTACAAACCACGTCTAAGTCCTCTGGCGCAGCACCGGTCGAACGATATTCACGCACCAATTTGTCATACTTGAGAAAATGTTGTTGCAAGTTTCCTCCTTCAAATCGCAGTTGCAGCATCTCCCGCTTTAAATGCATCCGGCTCGCAATGCTACGGCGTTCGAATACCCGATGTAAAGCGTCCCAGATGTCCTTCGGGAACTGCTTATCGTGTATATACTCGAGCTGCGAGTCGTGGATCCTTGAGACTAGCAGTGATTTACATTTGCGATCTTTCTTAGTGCGTTTTTCCATTTTTTTCTCTTTCGCAGCTTTTACCTCATTTGTATCACCATCCAACGGAACCAGTTCTTCCACTTGCGCTGCATACGTCTGCACGCACTCCACAAGCTCGTGCTCTTCCAGGAGTATCAGCATGCGAAATTTCCACGCAGCGAAGTTTGATCCATCGAATAGCGGCAGCAATGTACGATCGTACCTCTCCTCCTCCATACCATTAACACTCCAATTCCAATCCACGAGAAACGCAATCTGGGCCCAGAACCTGAAGTGGTTTCGGGCAGGTTCAGAGGTAACGATCAAAAAACAAAGTGCGAATTACAAAAAAACAAAAGTTGATTTTTATTCAAAACGTGTTCGTTGTTGTTGATTAATTCTGACAATACGTAAACAAAGTTTTAAGATGCACTGACGTACCAAAAATGGGGGCAATTAGAGTACGGTGGTTACACACTCAACATAATACCAGTACTGTTTACAGGTCATAGCCCTTGCCGTGTTTCAGGCTAAAGTGAATCGTCCTACTCTTCATTGGAGTCATCACAGATTCCACTATCAGCTGGCCGTAAAAGGCTAACCATCCCATTTCGCATTTCCAGTGTTGGTTTACATGTTTGGTTGCGAAGTAAACCGTATATCCCCGTAGGTATTTTGTTTATTTTTCTCTGGTCTCTCCGTAGAGATACATAGCTTGATTTGTTTTGATTTTATTTGCCTGTGGTCGGTAAAGAAGAGTTCAGCTTCTTGAGCTGGTTGGCAAAGAAAACACCGATTCGTTTACCTGTATTATCCTCTATCTCGTAGGTGTGCGAACCAAGGACCTTTCTAACCACACACGGCTTAAACTTTGGGGCTAATTTCTTGCAGAAGGCTTTTCCCTTGTCTGACAGATAGAAGGTTTTCTTTAGGACTTTCTCCCCAGCAGCATGTTGCGGACAATTTGCGTTAGAGCGTAAATTGTACGTTTTCGCATGCCTTTTGTATGCTTCGGCTAAGTTCTCTTTCACTTCCTTGAACAGTTTACTCCGGTTTTCAGAAGTTCCTTAAAGGATTTTGACAAAAACTGCGGTTGGCAAAGAAGACACCGATTCGTTTACCTGTATTATCCTCTTTCTCGTAGGTGTGCGAACCAAGGACCTTTCTAACCACACACGGCTCAAACTTTGGGGCTAATTTCTTGCAGAAGGCTTTTCCCTTGTTCGACAGATAGAAGGTTTTCTTTAGGACTTTCTCCCCAGCAGCATATTGCGGACAATTTGCGTTAGAGCGTAAATTGTACGTTTTCGCATGCCTTTTGTATGCTTCGGCTAAGTTCTCTTTCACTTCCTTGAACAGTTTACTCCGGTGTTCAGAAGTTCCTTAAAGGATTTTGACAAAAACTGCGTTCCGTTGTCGGTCAGAATAATCTCCAGTACTCCAAACAAACGGAAAATCATGTTTTCAACAAACTCGATCAACGGCTCAGCTTTTGCTTCTCTAAACGGCTGTACCAGCACAAATTTGCTGAAAGTTTTCTGTTGCTACCAACAGGCATGTAGTGCGACTCTTCCCAGAGACTGGTAATGGCCCTACAATCAGGAATCAGGAATCAGTAGCGTCTGGCTCAAATGGCACGTTCCCCATGTTGATCGGAGATTTGTGCCTTGCCAAGAATCGTCTTTTCATCATTTTCCTGATGGGAAGGATTGGGGAAGTGGTAAGGTTAGGGGTAAGGAAAACAACGACACATAACAATTAAAACAGAGCATTCTGCACCCCCGGAGTGATGCTGAACGATCTGCAGGTGCTACAACAGCAGGAATAAAACTTCCAACCCCCGGAGGGATTTAGAACCTCTACTCAAACAGTGAGCGGATATATTAACACCCCCGAGGGGATATTGAGATAACAGAACGACAACACCCCCGAAGAGATATTGTCATTCAAATACGGCTAAAAAACTATAGCTCTTTACCACACTGGGTTAGGAACAAAAGCATATCCTTAAATTTCAGCTCTCTGTACATAGGTTCATCTATGTATGGAGAACCAAAAATCCGGATGCGCAATTGCATTAATACAGGGCAATTGTATATCAAATGATATGATGTTCCGTAATCGGATTCACAAAGATCACATGAATAATACTCAGCGCGCTGAATAGTAGCCATGTGATAATTGAGTTTGCAATGTCCAGACCAGAATACTGCAGTTGTGCTTGGAAAAATGCAACAAATTTCTTGACATTTTCGGACTCACATCCGGCAGAAAAGCCTCTGTTTGAACGCAAGTTTGCAAGCTACGCCAATGGTTGGCATGTTCGAATGCAGCCCAAGAGCGAATCTTGTGCTTTATCCAACTTATTGACAGTGGTAGAACTGGTTCTGGACCAACGAAATCAGTCGCAGCGCCAGCTCTAGCCAATTCGTCCGCCCATTTCTTTCCAGTAATACCGGAATGACCGGGTACCCATAGAAGGTAGATAGCATTTGAAATGCTAAGTTCTTCGATTTGAGTTCGACATGCGATTACTAATTTCGATCTCGAATCTGCCGAACTAAGTGCTTTCAGGGCAGCCTGACTGTCAGAGCAAAAATAGATTCTTTTACCGCAAATTCCCTGTTGAAGTGCGGATTGTACGCCACACAGAATCGCAAAGATTCCTGCTTGGAATACGGTACAGTATCTACCAAGCGAATGAGATTGGTTCTCATGACAATAGACACCAGCACCGGCTCGGCCCTCCAACAAAGAACCGTCCGTATAACAAACTACGTATTCTTCCAGTTGTCGCTCCATCCAGCCAGACAGCCATTCCTCACAAAGAGGAATTCTCACATTGAAAGTTTTAGAAGGAAAACTACATGTGAGTGTAAGGTCACTGGGAGCAAGTGTATATTCATCCCAAGTAACCATTTGGGGCCACAGTCTTGTGTGGCTAGTTACACGATCTATTGGGTTACTGTTCCAGAGCACAGTAACCTTAAGACGGTATGCACAAGAAAGTGCTTCTTGTTTCAGAAACACATGTAGTGGTTTTATGTTCAAGAGTGCCTCGAGAGCAGCAGTAGGTGTTGTCGAGAACGCACCAGTCATTGCCATCAAGACCATCCTCTGAAGATGGTTTAACTTTGATTGGATTGTCATGACTTCTCCCTTCTGCCACCAAACAAGGCCACCCGTATGCCGCCAGTATTGGTCTAACAATTGTTGTGTAGATCCACTGAATGTACTTGGGTTTGAGTCCCCAAGATTTGCCGAAAGCCCGTCTACATTGGCCAAAGGCCATGCAAGCTTTCTTGATCCTGAAATCGATGTGAGCTGTCCAATTAAGTTTTGAGTCGAGAATTACCCCAACGTACTTAACTTGATCTTCGACAATAATTTCAGAGTCAAAAAACTGCAATGGACGAGCTCAGGTTGTAATCCCTCGTTGCGTGAAAAGCACCATTGAGGTTTTATTTGGATTAACTGATAGTCCAACATGAAGACACCACCGCTCAACAACACATAAGGCTTGTTGCATCAAATCAAAAAGTGTGTTAATGCAATTACCGGTGATCATTATATGATAATCATCGGCGAAACCATACCATACCATACTCATTTAGTTTTCTCAACAAGCTATCGGCGACAAGGTTCCACAGAAGTGGTGACAGCACACCACCTTGAGGACATCCGCAGACACTCAGTTTCCTCATCTCTACTTGTCTTAACGATGAGCACAGATGTCGGTTGCTAAGCATTGCGTGTATCCAGTTCGTGATATATGAAGGTACTCCATGATCTCCTGCTGCTTCCAAAATGGATTCGAAAGACACGTTGTCAAAAGCCCCTTCAATATCGAGAAAAACTCCTAAACTTGATTGCTTTTGTGAAAAAGCTTTTTCAATGTTGTAGACAACATTGTGTAACAGGATGGTAGTAGACTTCCCCCTCTGATATCCATGTTGCATTGCATGCAGCGGGTGCTCGCCCAAGCTACCATCCCGAATGTAGTGGTCGATTAAACGTTCCACTGATTTGAGAAGGAAGGAGGTCAGACTGATCGGTCTAAAGCTCTCTGCCTCCTCATAAGTGTCGCGGCCACCTTTGGGAATGAATTTGACAGTTATTTCCATAACTGACATACTTCAACCCGCCGGATGCCACGCGGACTCTAGGCTGGTTTTGTCCGGAGAAAGATAATAGAGTTATTAACCTCCTAGTGGACCACAGCCAGTTACTGGGGAGTTGGCTCTTCCCAGGCTCCGTTCGCCATTGAGAATATTTTAAACCCCCTCAACAATTTTACCCATAGCACGGGTCGCATGACACTATGGAATTGGGGTTCCCTGTTTGGTGTTACCACCGGAACAGGTAGTCCGTAGTGTAATTCTTAGCCGGTTGAAACAACCACTACCGACACTACACGGCTTATCTAGGCTGTTCGGAGAAAGAAGCTGACATTGATGGACAGCTCCCATAGATGGCCGAACAGCCAGTCGAAGTTCCTTAAAGGATTTTGACAAAAACTGCGTTCCGTTGTCGGTCAGAATAATCTCCGGTACTCCAAACAATCGGAAAATCATGTTTTCAACAAACTCGACTAACGGCTCAGCTTTTGTTTCTCTAACCGGCTGTATCAGCACAAATTTGCTGAAAGTTTTCTGTTGCTACCAACAGGCATGTACTGCGACTCTTCCCAGAGACTGGTAATGGCCCTACAAAGTCAAGGGTGACAAATTGCCATGGATACTCAACCAGCTTCTGCGCACCCATTGGAGGTGTGACATTGATATTTCCTGCCTTGCTAGTTTGGCATTTCACAAATTCCCTGCAAAACTTCCTGGCCTCCTCGTTCATTTTTGGCCACACATATCGCTCTTTGATGGCAGACAGTGTTTTCTCGACTCCGAAGTGCGCTTTTTCGTGCTCCTTTTGTATGATGCTGACTCGTTCCCCATCTGGTGGTAACTGTTTCCAGACAAAACGCGGATCTGTTTGCCGGCTGGGATGCTTGCAATATTTAAAAATGTCCCCATCGATCACGCGATATTCGCTGAACTGTACTGGGTCGGTCTGAATTTTAACCATCAAGTCGTCGTAATCAGGGTCTGGTATTTTTACCGAAATTTGGTCTATCGATCGCGATAAACAGTCGGCGGTCACATTCTGTTTCCCCTTACGGTACTCCTGTTCAATATCGTAGGACTGGATACGAAGTGCCCATCTTATCAGCTTCGCATTACCCGAGTCCGCACTGATCTTGAACAGCCAAAGTAAACTTCTAGCATCCGTCACGATTTTAACATGTGTTCCCTCCACATAATGGCGGAAGTGGTCTAGCGCTAACAGTACCCCTAAGCACTCCTTTTCTACTGCGGCGTATTTTCGCTGTGTGGAGCTAAGCTTTTTACTAAAATAGCTAATAATTCGAGACTCCCCGTCTTGGATCTGTACCAAAGCGGCTCCCACCGCGTTATCGGAAGCGTCTGATTCAATAATGAATGATTTGGAGAAATCGGGGTTAGCTAAAATGGGCGATGACGTCAGAACTGCTTTCAACTCATTGAACGCTGTCTCCGCGTCTTCCGACCAAGATAATTTTTTCTTGTCCTTTTAATGTAGAATACATTTAAGGTTTCAATATAGGGGTCCCGTTTCAAAATATCGGCTGCGGCGCCGCGTCAGATTTTGAACGTTAATAACTTTTATCATACTTAACAGAATGATTTGATTTTTAGACCAATTTGTTGCAAATATGTTCCTCTATGCTGTATTAAAATTTGAAGTATGTATAACATGTACTAATAATAAAAAAAATGTGTTTTGAAAAATCTTTCGAAAACGACTCGGAAAAGTGAAAATTTTCAGCCCATCCCGCACAGAGCCGTCGTTATGGTAGACCAACCGAACAATAAAATAATGAAAAGTTTATATATAGGTCCATTACATGTTTGTTCGTATGGTTATTCGCATTGGGTTGCTTGACGAGAGCACTTGGTGGGGGAAAGACGGCATATTCCTTTGGTTAGGCCATTAGAAGCCGGACGGAAAGGAAAGGCTCATGCACGGCACGAGAACGAGCGAGAAAGCGATAGTAGTGCATATTAGCGCGATTATATAAATATCTGTCGGTCGGTTTTTCTCATCATTCGTATTCGTTCAAGCACTAGCAAGCAGCCAGTCCACCGAAGAAAAGCAGTCGGCGATGACGACGGCGGAAAAAGTGCCCCAGCTACTGGTGACTCATCGCAACCCGATCAGGAACTGTCGCCCTGCAAGAATTTCGCCCCAACTAAAGGGCAACAGAGTAGGCTATCGTTCCAGCGTCTGGGTCGTGAGATTGTGCAGGACTGCAAAGTCGAGCTACGCTTACAAAGCTCAGTCGTAATGATGCCCCGAGAAGCCAACGATGCCTACTTGGTCGGTTTGTTCGAGAATGCAAAATAGTGCTTTCTAGCTCACCGTGTCCGCGGGGAGTGCGTCTGAATTATGCTCCCGCAATAAAACAATAAACGGTTCTTTACAGGACCAATTAATTGTGTTCTAATAAGAGTTAAACTGAAATTTACATTTTATGGTGTATAACAAATAATTTCAGAAATACGATGTGTGGAAAGAAAGAAAGAGAATTTAAATTATCTTCTCTCGCTCGTTTTCGTGCACTGCTTTTCCATTCCTTTCTGCTGCTACTACCATCATAACTAAAACGAATGTGCGTGTTCCCCCACCATCTCATGGCCAGTGTTGCCACAATTGCATGTCGCTATAACAATTTGAATTATTTTATTGATCCTCTCTAGTATTGATAAAATATAGAACATGCAAAGTACACTAGTCGCATGCTTTTATTCGAACTTTTTGGCAGCCTCCGTTGATTAACTGCATAAATCGATTTGTTTGTGCAGCTCCTTGCTAGTAGCAAACTAAATAGCCTTTATCAGCGCTAACAAATAAAACAAAAGAATTTAAATTTGTGAAAATCTTCTCCTTCCTTCTTTTCAAATCTGCAACATTATTTGAAAATATTGTTGGAATGTTGTTGCGTTGCGTTGCGTTGCGTTGCGTTGTGACGATGATTTTGGCGGATTGCACACTGACTTCATCATGTTTGACTGCTGATTATCTAATAAGAGTTGCTTAGGAAGTGGTAAGTAGGAATTCATACCAATCCGACCCATATTAAAACCTCAACAGCATGATAGCCATCATTGCCGGCCGCCCCCATCTCCATCGTTCACGGGGAAGGATAAAGGATAAGGTAGACAGGAAGTGTTGATGCTCCACCTACTTAACGGAAGGACGACGATTCATCAGACTCTTCCATAGGTGTCGCGGAGTTGGTGGATATATTGTTGGAATGTTGTTATTGAAAAACTGAACATGCAAGTTTGCTAGCACTGGCCACTAGATTGAAGGCGATGGAAAGACAGAATATTCGTTTTGGTTATGCTAGTATTGGTAGCCGAACGGAAAGGAAAGGCACAGGAATGGCACGAAAACGAGCGGGAGAGCGATAGTAGTGCTTTCTTGTGTTTTCATATATGAATATTGGTCGGTCGGTTTTTCTCATCATTCGTATTCGTTCAAGCACTAGCAAGCAGCCAGTCCACCGGAGGAAAGCAGTTGGCGATGATGACGGTCCGCAAAAGTGCCCCAGCTACTGGTGGCCCATCGCAACCAACTACCGATCAGGAACTGTCGCCATGCTAGTATTTCGCCCCAACTAAAGGGCAACGGAGCAACTAATCCGCTGGCTAACATTCCAGCGTCTGGTTCGTAAGGTTGTGTATTACTTCAAAGTCGAGCTACGCTTACAAAACTCAGCCGTAATGAAGCCACTGATGCCTACTTGGTCGGTTTGTGGGAGTGGGCGTAAATTACAATAAAAGCAACGGTTCTTTTCAGGACCAATCAATTGTGTTCTAGTGAGAGTTAAACTGAAACTTTTATTTTAAGGTTTGTAGCAAATTTTCAACAAGCAACATAATACGTTGGGTGGAAAGAAGTAGCTTGCACACGGAACAAAAATTTAAATTATCCTCTCGCTCGTTTCGTGCACTGCTTTTCCATTCCTTTCTACTGTTATTATCAGTATTACCAAAACGAATGTGTTGTTGCATGTGTTAAAGAGAAACGTTGAAGTCGCATGCTTCTATTCAAGCTTTTTGGCAGCCCCCGTGAACTAACTGCATTAAATGATTTTTTGTGCAGCTCCGTGCTAGTAGCAAACAAAATGGCCCTACCAGTGTCTGATTCGTGAGATTGTGCAGGATTTCAAAGTCGAGCTAAGCTTATAAAGTTCAGCCGTAATGGTACCCGAAGAAGCCAGTCTTGTCGTTTTGTTCGAGGCTACAAAACAGTTCGCCAGGCACGTAACTATCATGCCAAAAATATCCAACGATCCAGCGCATCACCATCAACACCAACGCCGATACCAAAGGTTCTTTTCAGAACCACCATTATTACCATAGAGAATTATTTGAAAATTTCCCATTCAAACGTGATTCTGTTGAATATTATTAGATTTAAATTAACGTCTCGAATTGAAATCACGACGCTCCGGTTATGTGACAGACATTACCCACCCATCTTTTTTTATTGTGACTACGACACCCCATTTCAATATTTCTGAATGAACAGAAGGTCGAGTTTGGAAAGTTTGTAACTTTCATTGTACTTAACCAAATTACACAATGTTCGCACTAATGATTCAGAAATATGATCAGGAATCTTCTGTTAGATTTGTAAGTATGTATAATTTACATGAATAAAGAAAAATTGATTTTCAGGAATCAATTATTATCTGTTCTTCCATTGGCCAGTACTACGCGACTTCCTCATGCTAACAATTAATTTCATCGTTAGCCATCTCCCTCACCAAGGTCAACAACGCCAACAAAACCGGTCCTTTTCAGGACCACCATCATTTTTGTAAAGAATAATTTGAAATATTCCTCGCCCAAATCAGCTTTTGTCCGAAAATCCTAATGAGTATCAACATATTTGAAGAACGTGTTCCTTATGTATTCTACATCTCTCCGGTTATGTCGCAGACATTACCCACCCATCTTTTTTTTAAGAGGTCCATTATCGGTGCTGTGATTTTGCTGTACGCCGGAATAAATCTCTGGTAAAATCCAGCAAGACCCATTAGGCGTCTTATGTCTTTCACCGATTTTGGCCGAGCATAATCAAGAATCGGTTGTATTCGCGACGAATCTACGGCTACTCCATGCTCTGTTAACAGGTACCCCAAGTACCGCACCTGCTTCCTACAAAATCTGGATTTTTCTAAGGATATTGTGAGGTTCGCCATCTTCAATCGCTCGGCGACTAAACGCAACAGGCGAAAATGTTCGCTGAGAGTACGTGTGGCTATCACAATGTCGTCCAAGTATACAAAGACATTGGGCTGAAGATCAAACCCAATGACCTTGTCCATAAGACGACATATTGTGACGGGCGCGTTTGTAAGTCCGAAGGGACAGACTTTGAATCGGTACAGCCCCTTGGAAGTCCGAAATGCGGTTAGGTTTCGGCTCTCGTCTGCTAAAGGAATTTGAAAATATGCGTCTTTGAGATCAATTATTGAAAAATATTTGGCCTGCTCTAGACGGTGAAAGATATCCTGCATATTCTGCATAGGATATGAGTCTTTAACCGTCATTGCATTTATTCGTCTCGAATCAAGGCATACACGGATCTTGCCGTTCGCCTTCCTGACCGGCACTATTGGGTTTGTCCACTCGCTGTAGCACTCTTCAATCGCATCGAGCTCTTTGTACCTTTCGATCTCCGCATCGATCTCTTGTTGAATGTACGGAGAACATTTGTAGATGGGTTGTTTTCGTGGTTTGGCTTCTGGTTTTAGAACAATTTCATGTTTAATGAGGTTCGACCAAGTTTACCAGGAGATGTAAACGCGAACTGTTTGACCGTATCTATCAACTCCTGTCGCTCAACGGTCGTCAACTCATGTTCCGTCTCGGTGTCTTCCGGTACTGGTTCTTTGGGGATATCAAAAGCTGGACAATCTAGGGTTTCATCTTCTTCATGCTTTAGTTTGGGTAGTTCTAGGGCTGTTGGTTCGATGCAGAAACAGATCGGTGCATCTCCAGATACCTGTAGTGCGTCAATCCTTTCTGGACCATTACCGGTGTCTATCATTGGTTGTATTCCGAAGTCTGCCCAGAAATCCACACCTAGAATAAGTTTCCGTGTCATTTGAGGGACAATTATCGTTGGTATTACCCTCGTGATGTTTTTGTACGTATATGGTACGTTAGGGCTTCCTAAGCATTTGTATTCTGTTCCGTCTGCCGTGCTAACTCGGATAGCAGCTGGGTGCACTTTTAATCCATACTTCTCTGCTAGGTCTAAATAATTAATGACACTTATTCCTGCTCCAGAGTCGAGCAATGCCTTTACTTCAGTGTCAAAAATATTTACCTTTATGTGTGGGCAACGGCTCGTGTTAATTTTAATATGGTAGATTTGTTGTAATGGATCGAATATAGTCTTCTGATCGTCAGGAACCTGCTCGTCGTTCGGAATGCATGGGTTCCCTATCTTGCATCCCAAATTCAGTTTTCCGGGTGCGCATATGCTCGAACTGAACCGGCGCATCGCTCGCAGGCCCTGATTGTCCTTCCTAATCTACCACAACCATAGCATAAGTTTATTTTTTTCCCAATTTACATTTTAAGTGGATTATTTGAATGAGTACAATATTACCCCACACACGACATAGTTTTTCTTCACAACCCACGTTATTTTGGTACAGCAGCTTCATCTTCATCTTCAAATTTGCTTATTAGATGTTCTATATATTGTTGTATTATATAATTATGCGCTACATTTTTCCAAAATAATACCACGGATGCTACTTGGATTTCCCTATTTGAAAATTTTAAGTTTGTTTCTGAGTGAAAAAAAGCTCATTCATAAATTATGGATAAATATCCATTCGCAGAATATTTAGATTTGGAGGAGGCGGAGTATGAACTAATGATTAGGGGCAGAACAGATGAGACTGTTGGGTTGGATCTACCTGGGAAGCAAAGGTATCTCAGAAATTTGTTTAAATCAGATATGAAGGCGGGACGTAACTATCGTTCACCCTTAAATATCCTTGTGGAGATTCCACGAATTGCGGGGAAAACTGTGGAAATAAAGTGAATCATTGTAATCAATTGTAATCTGGGGGGAGTCGGGACCGGAACCTTCATTTAACTAGTGAATGATTTTCGCACCACTCCCTTAGAAGACCATTCACCTTGGTGGCTTGCCCAGCTAGAGACCCTATCCAAAGGCGGGTTTTGGTTGTTTCTGAAACGGTTCCAAAACAATCCGACTTTCCCCAAACAACTTCAGAAGACCACCAATACATTCAAAAAAAAACCGCCAGAAACTTCATACCCAGAATTTCAAGACAACATCGGTCGGCAAGAAGAGCATTCCGCTAAATTATCATCACGGGCACAATTCTGTGTGTATCCTTCGCGCTGTTCGCTTCAGAGGTGCGAGAGGAGGCTGAAACATAAGGGTCAACCCAACCCGCAAAAAAAGGAAAAACTATCGACCCGAACAGCGTGAGAAAACCTTCACCAGAACCACTAAAAAAATACACCTTTGCTAGGATATTCAAATCGTCTTCATCTCACATCAAAGTTTATTACAACAAAAAAAAATAATTCAAACACTTTCCACATCCGGATTCGAATCCATACTTTCTCAACCTAGCTAACTCTCATCACCGCCTTTGCGGTCTCGGCTAATTTCCTGCTCGGTTCGTCGCTTTCATTTAGTGCTCTACCCTGTGCAGCTAATCGGTACCGTGTTCATTGAGTGGCTTTTGTGTGCGTATTCCCTTTTCACATTTCGTGGCCCTAGGGTCTTAGCGTGTGTTGTGTACTGTTCCCTAATATGCGCTTGTAATAAAAATATGGAACGTACTTACAACTTGATTTACGTGAGGCGTGGTGGTTGGCGGTTTCCGGGACCGGAACTGATGCTGGCCGGAACGTTGACGATGCTCACCAGAATGCTGACGATACTCTGCGAAACGTAAGCGATGCTCACGATCGGTTGGCGATTTGGAACCGAAGATGGCAATGCCTCAGTTGGCTTTTCTCCCGTCGTTATATTGCTGACGACTCGTTGATGGCTTCCCTGCCTAGCAGCCTCGCTGCTCTTCCGGCACGTGGATCGAACTACCGGGTTCTTTGAAGCTGGGTGGTGGGGTCAGAAGCGTCTCTGGCTACGAATGCGGTGTGGCGGGATCTTGATCACATATATGTGAAAATAATGTCAACATTCGGTTGGTATGAGAATACGCACTTGCACACAAAAAGCCAAAAATACGGGAATTTACCTTAATTCGTCGATCTACTTTTAGCACTCCGAAACCGTGCGAATGAATTTGCGCACTCACTTTTCGACCTAGCTAATTCTGCACAGGAAAAGGGAAATTTCTTAGTGAAACTAATTAAAAGAATCTCACGCTGTTTTTTAAAACAAAAACTACCTTAAGTCCTACACCGCGGCACAACTATTTGAACAACTCCTGCCTCTTCCACGATCCAGAACAAAGTGAACGCAACAAACTGTGATTTCCTCAGAATAAGCGTTTATTCGAAACTTCGTTACCGGAAATGGTTAACTATTTCACGAAGTGCAATAGTTTCCCACCACAAATTTTGTGCCGAAGTCGTCCTTTCATTCCCGATACAAAACCTCCTTAAACCATTTCTAGGGCATTGACTTTCAACCTCAGAAGTTCAGGTCAAATCGGGTTGTCTTTTTCCCGAAGTCAGAAACAACCTTTGCCCTCAGTTCGCTGTCTCTTTTTGTTCCCCGCAACAAAGTACTTGCAATGTACATACACTGTACGTACTCAAATCAAAGGGCGCGACGCCGACGTCGCAACCACCCGCTAAATGAGATTCCAACCACCGACGAGATTGCTAGGCGCGTGCACGCATGAGCTCTCGAAGCGCAGAGCCCCAGCTTCTAGGTTCACCCCACTCACTCTCTGGAAGAGAACGAGAGAAAAGAGCAGTATTTTATGTTGTACTGCCTGAATGGCCGAGGGGCTATTCTCTAACAATTTTGGTACTTCGTGGTAATGCTTATTTTAATTCTTAAATATTATATGTACAACGCTACAATATATATATATATATATATATATATATATATATATATATATATATATATATATATATATATATATATATATATATATATATATATATATATATATATATATATATATATATATATATATATATATATATATATATATATATATATATATATATATATATATATATATATATATATATATATATATATATATATATATATATATATATATATATATATATATATATATATATATATATATATATATATATATATATATATATATATATATATATATATATATATATATATATATACAGGGTGTTTGGTTCATGGTTAAGAATCTCTCGGGGGGTGATAGACTGCCATATTTGGAGAAAAAAATTGTTCTACACATACCATCAAATCTCAACCGTTACAGAGTTATTGAACATTTAGTGTAAAAAACTTATTTGTCTTAAAATAACTCTAACTTTAAAAGTATACTTTGTATTTTAAATGTTTTAGTTCCATTCGAAAGGTGAGAAAATTTCGCATTGAGTGATGCCCTCACATGTTTCAGCTAATGAGTTTAAATAGCCTTTTCAAAGTAATTTATTGAAAATTAAACAATTTCAGACGATTTTTCGGTCATTTCTTGAAAATCATAATAGTTAACCTCATCTTTTTAATAATTCAGATTGTTAGTCTTGATGAGCTGCTTAATTTGTTCTTTGACATGATACACTTACCTTTTCTTATTTTCATGATTTTGGGTTATTCAACTTGGATATTTTTATGTTATTTTCACTAGTACCAGCTCTAATTGAAAAATTACGGCGCTTATTGTACTTTTTTTCTTTTTATTCGAAAGCCAGGAAAATTTTACAGTGAAAAATGTATTAATACCTTTCAGTTAAGTGAATTTAGTATTCTTTTAAAAGTAAATTAGTTTAAAGTTAGTGCTATTATTAGCATTTTCGTTAATTTTCTTAAAATAGTAAATTATAAACATCACCATTATTATCATGGAAATAATGCATCTCAGCAAGCTCTACAGTTCTTTCTTTGACTCCATTCAATTATCTCTTTTGGTTTCGACGCAAAATCGTTTTTATCACATCGTTTCATATGCAAAAATAACGATTTCGAACCCACTACATTTGTGGCGAGCTCATGCTGTGTTAACTATTAAATAGCAGCAAAATGAAAAGAGATGTAGATAAAGTGTCAAATTAAAAGTTATAGAGAACATTAAGGGGCATCAAATGAACAATAGTAACGATAAATTTTGTTGATTAATAATTAGAATAATTAAAAAACTCTCCAAAAAACACAAATTTTGAGATATTTCGTTAGTAAAAAATCATTTAGTACACTTAACTAAAAGACATTTGTACATACATTGATAGGAAATTTTCTCAGCTTTCCAATGAAATCTTGTAAATAATGATATAAAGCATATTTTTTAGATTAGAGTCTTTTAAGCACTTGCAAGTCGGTTACGGGAAAAGTATAGTAATTAAATTACTAAGAAATGAGAAGAGATAGAAATATGACGTCCAAGAACAAATTATGAATCGTCCTAAAACTCAACTTTTGGATACTGGATATTGCTATAATCATACTTCATTATTTCGCGAAAATTAGCAAAAACCTCCTCAAAAACACTAACTTTTAACTACTTTACAGTTAAAAGGTAATTAAAACTAATTACTTAAAAGATATGAGAACACCATTCAATAGAAAATTTTCTCACCTTTCGAATGGAACTAAAACATTTAAAATACAAAGTATACTTTTAAAGTTAGAGGTATTTTAAGACAAATAAGTTTTTTACACAAAAAGTTCAATAACTCTGTAACGGTTGAGATTTGATGGTAGGTGTAGAACAATTTTTTTCTCCAAATATGGCAGTCTATCACCCCCCGAGAGATTCTTAACCATGAACCAAACACCCTGTATATATATATATATATATATATATATATATATATATATATATATATATATATATATATATATATATATATATATATATATATATATATATATATATATATATATATATATATATATATATATATATATATATATATATATATATATAGGGTGTTTGGTTTATGGTTAAGAACGTCTCGAGGGATGATTGACTGTCATATTTGGAGAAAATTCTGCAATATCCTGACTTTTCCAAACAATTCATACTTACCACAGATGCCTCCAACTTCGCAATCGGCGCTGTGTTATCTCAAGGAACTATAGGAAGTGATAAGCCGATAGCCTTCGCTTCCAGAACTTTGAATAAGTCAGAGGAAAAATATTCAGCTATAGAGAAAGAACTATTGGCTGTTGTATGGGCTTGCAAATATTTTCGCCCTTACTTATATGGCCGGAAGTTTATTCTTTATACTGATCATAAACCTTTCACATATGGGCTTAATCTGAAAGAGACTAACAATAGGCTTGTCCTTTGGCGTCTTTCACTTAGCGAATTTGATTACGAAATACGTTACCGTCCTGGTAAACAAAACATAGTCGCAGACAGTTTATCAAGGATTCGGAACGAAATTAATATAAATGAGGAGGAAATCTCATCCGATAATGCCACGGTGCATTCTGCGGATACAGACGACTCCGAATTTATCCCGTGTACTGAGCTCCCGGTGAACACCTTTAGTAATCAAATAATTTTGAGAGTCGGGCCTGATGAGCCAGACAATTACGAACAAATATTCCCCAGAGTATATCGAAGAACGATAATAAAATCTGTCTTCGGCGTGCCAGTTATGATCCGTATATTCAAAGATTACATGGACCTTAGACGGACTAATTGTATCTACTGCCCGGAAAGTATTATGAACATCATCCAGATTACTTATAAAAACTACTTTAGCAGGGCTAAACCGTTTAAAATCGTCATTTCACAAAAACTTCTGATAGATTTACAAACACCCGAAGAACAGAACCTCGTGATAGAACAAACGCACGATTGTGCACACAGAGGAATCTGGGAAAATAATCAGCAAATAATAAAGAGGTATTATTTCCCGAAGATGAAAATAAAAATCAGAGAGTTCATCAAACTTTGCGACATATGTAACAAAAATAAATACGACCGGCATCCCTACAAAATTATATTAGGATCAACACCAAATCCGAACAGACCGCTTGACATAGTTCACGTTGACATCTTTGTAGCAGATAAGGAACACTTTCTGTCACTCTTAGACAAATTTTCCAGGTACGGTACTTTAGTACACATCAAATCCCGAAATATTTTAGATATAAGGAAAGGGTTAACTAAATTTTTCAAAATTTACGGGACACCACGCTTAATCGTATGCGACAACGAGCCAGCCCTTAAGTCTATAGAAATTCGTGGCCTCTTGCATGATTTAAATATCGAAATATTCTTCACACCACCTAACCACAGTGAAAGCAACGGTACGGTTGAACGATTTCATTCAACCATAGCAGAAATATTTCGCTGTAACAAACCAAATTACGAAGATCTAAATATTAAAGAAATATTTAACATTGCGTGTACACTGTATAACAACACAATTCACTCTGCAATAAAACTCAAACCTAGGGAAGTTTTCTACGGGTTGAAAGATCAACAAGAAAGACCCCTCAGTATAGAATTAATAGTAAAGGCCCGCAACGAACTCTATGACGAGGTTATGCTCGCACACAATAGATCAAAACTAAGAAATTTGGAATATCATAATAAACACAGAGAACCAGAACCGGAAATAGAACCAAATGCCATAGCTTACAAAAAAATTCAAGGCATCAAAAAGAAAACAAAGCCAAAGTATTTACCAGTCCGAGCATCAGAAAACAAGGGTAGAATACTTGTAGATGACTCTGGCCGGGGAATACATAAAGATAATGTCAAAAGAATTCAACAGATTTTGTACTTTCAGAAAACGAGATGATCGACGCCTGCAGAATCCTCCTGATTTGCCTCCTACTCACTCTTCCCATCACACCCTATTCACAGTCCATCCAGATACATGACATAACAAACAACGCAGGTGCGTTGCTTCTTCAAAGAGGGGAGGGAAGAATAATAGCGGGGTATGATAGACTTTTACACATAATCGATTTTACAAAATTTGACGTGTCTGTCGCAATCATTGAGAACGTAATAAGTCAGATAAAAAAATCTACAGATTTTTCAGCAATAATTCTAACTAAATTAACTGAAATAAAGTTCATCCTTAGTACCTTGCACGACAGACCAAGAAATAAACGTTCAATTAACATATTAGGAACCATAATAAAAGCGGTGACCGGGAATCTAGATGCTGAAGATATGAACATACTTAATTCTAATTTAGATAACCTCAGGAGAACAGAAAATGTATTAATCCATCAGAACAATAGACAAATAAAAATAAATTCTAAATTCGAAAATAGACTCAATATGATTACCGATGGTTTCAGAAACCAACAAAATGTACTTAATAAAATCATTGACAACGAAGATTATGTTATAACAGAAAATCATAAAATTTCAATTATTTTTCAACTAGACTCCCTTCTGAACACACTAAAATCAATTGAATATTGTATAATGTTAGCGAAACTAAATATTGCCAGTAAAACCATTTTCACACCAAAAAAAAAAAATAGAAATAATAGCGCAGGAAATTAAAAACCAAGGCCTAGAAATTCACGATGCAGACGAAGCATTCAACTATCTGACAACAACCATCTTCTACAAGGGACCAACACTCATCATCAGCATCAACGCTCCACGCCTACTTTCTGAAAGATATAGAAAAGTCATCATCGAACCCCTACCACTCCTGAACCAAACCGTTAAACTAACGCACAACACAGTTTTCATTAACCCGACACAAATACTTGCAGTAATTTCCAAATGCCAAGAATACAACAGAGTGACAATCTGCGAGAGGAAACAATTGATTGAAATTAGCGATGATCCTTGTGAAGCTACACTTCTAAGAGGCCAACACGGAAAGTGCCATTTATCAGAAAAACCTTCGTCATCAGAAACAAGACCACTAACCCCAGGAACACTGTTGGTGATATCCGTTCACCAAGACGTACGCATCAACAGCACCTGCGACATCAGCAATAGGACGTTAACCGGAATCCACTTGGTAACGTTTCTAATTGCTCACTCCACATTAGAAACGAGCTGTTCGAAAATTTTGAACTCTGGTTCTATCAACCAACAACTTTGCCGCTGCAATCAGGCAAAATACAAACTATGCAAATAGAGCGGCACGTAAACATATCAGAGCTACACCAACTCAACATAGCAAACAGAAACCGCCTCGAAATAGTTAACGTGGAACACCGACTTGGATTTTTATCGCTTAGCACAGCAGTTGTCCTCATTTTCGCATTGTTGATTTTTATACTTGTTAAATATTACCAGTTTACAAAAATAGAAAATTGCTCGGGACGAGCAATACATGAAGGGGAAGCAGTTAAGCGCGAATCCGCCCTAACGACCATAAATGATAACTCGGCCAAAAGCATCATAGCAACCCCCGAAATAGCTGAGCCAGCGTCGCGTACGTGGAACACGCGTGAACGACCAAACATCGGACCATCATGGGAGCCACCGTTACCAGGTGCAAGATCAGCAGTTCTAGGAATCAAGCTAGGGACTCAAGTGCTCGATAAACATTGAATAAATCAGTCTTTAGTGTGCTGTCGAGTAGGTTAGTTCAGTTTTACTTTTCAAAAAGAAATTGTCCAAAGCAAAGACTTTTACTTATATATATATATATATATATATATATATATATATATATATATATATATATATATATATATATATATATATATATATATATATATATATATATATATATATATATATATATATATATATATATATATGTATATATATATATATATATATATATATATATATATATATATATATATATATATATATATATATATATATATATATATATATATATATATATATATATATATATATATATATATATATATATATATATAGGGTGTTTGGTTCATGGTTAAGAACGTTTCGAGGGATGATTGACTGTCATATTTGGAGAAAAAAATCGTTCTACACATACCATGAAATCTCAACCGTTACTAAGTTATTGAACTTTTTGTGTTAAAAACTTAGTTGTCTTAAAATAGCTCTAACTCAAAAAATATACTTTGTATTTCAAATCTTAGATCCATTGGATAGGTGAGAAAATTTTCCACTGAAAAATGTCCTCAAATGTTTCAGCTAATGAGGTTAAGTAATCTTTTCACAGTAATTTATTTAAAATTTAACAATTTTGATCGATTTTTCGTTCACTTCGCGAAAATCTTAATAGTTAATATCACTATTTTAATAATTCAAATTGTTAGTCTTGAAAAGTTGTATAATTTGTTCTTTGACATGATACATTTATCTTGTCTTATTTTCATGTGTTTGGGTTATTGAACTTGGATATTTTATCTCATATTCACTAATACTAGCTCTTAATGAAAAAGTATGGCACTTATTGTACCTTTTCTTATTTTTATTCGAAAGCCAGGAAAACTTTGCAGAGAAAAATGTATTATTACCTTTCAGTTAAGTGAATTTAGTATTCTTTTAGAAGTTAATTAGTTTAAAGATAGTGTTATTATTAGCATTTTCGTTTTTTTCTTAAAATAGTATATAATAAACTTCACCATTATTATCATGGAATTGATGCATCTTAGCAAGTTCTACAATTCTTCCTTTTTACTCCATTCAATTATCTCTTTTAGTTTCGAAGCAAAATCATTTTTATCTTCTCGTTTCATATGCAAAAACAACGATTTCGAACTCACTGCATTTGTGATGAGGCCATCCTTTGTTAACTATTAAATTGCAGCGAAATGAAAAGCGATAGGGCTAAAGTGTCAAATATCAAGTTGTAGAGAATATTAAGGGGCACCAAATGAACAATAGTGACGATAAATTTAGTTGATTAATACTTAGAATAATTACAAAAATCACCAAAAAACGCAAATTTTGAGTTATTTTACTAGTAAAGTCATGTAGTAAATTTAACTAAAAGATATCTGTACATACATCGAAAGGAAATTTTCTCAGCTTTCCAATGAAGCCCTGATAATAGCGATATAAAGCATATTTTTTAGATTAGAGTCTTTTAAGGACTTGCAAGTCAATTACAGGAAAAGTTTAGAAGTCAAATTACAAGGAAACGAGAAGAGATAGGAATATTATATTGAAGAACAAATTATGAATCGTCCTCAAACCCAACTTTTGGATAATAGATATTACTATAATCATAATTCATTATTTTGAGAAAATTAACAAAAACCTCATCAAAAGCACTAACTTTTAACTACTTTACAACTAAAAGGTAAATAAAATTAATTATCTGAAAGATATGAGGACATCATTCAATAGAAAATTTTCTCATCTTTCCAATGGCACTAAAAGATTTAATATACGAGGTATACTTTTTGAGTTTGAGGTGTTTTAAGATAAACAAGTTTTTTACACAAAAAGTTCAATAACTCTGTAACGGTTGAGATTTGATGGTATGTGTAGAACGATTTTTTGCTCCAAATATGACAGTAAATCACCCCTCGAGAGATTCTTGCTCATGAACCAGACACCCAGATATATATATATATATATATATATATATATATATATATATATATATATATATATATATATATATATATATATATATATATATATATATATATATATATATATATATATATATATATATATCTATATATATATATATATATATATATATATATATATATATATATATATATATATATATATATATATATATATATATATATATATATATATATATATATATATATATATATATATATATATATATATATATATATATATATATATATATATATATATATATATATATATATATATATATATATATATATATTGACTTATATTATACGTGAATTGATGTGCTGTAAAAATAATACAAGAATGTCTTCCTAGAGGTATGGAAAGTTCAAAGCATTATCAATGTTTTATTGTCCACGTAAGGCCGTGAAGAGCCTACAGAATGCATTTGGTCTGCTTGGTTCACCTGTACATACAAAAACAAACTTTTGTATACCCAGACAGAGGTATTTATATTTACAGACATTGAAAATAAGTTTAGACTTCTACAAGCGTTTTAGTGCAAAGATATTTTGTATCGAGAAGTGAGCAGCTGTATCCTTGCTGCTTTTTGAGAAAGTAAAAACAAAAAAAAACAAATAATTTTGGAGAAAAGCGAAGTGATAAATTGAAAGAATAACCTATAATACTATAGTTAGTAAACAGAAAATGGAAATGGAAAATGGAAACTAGTTGAGAAGCACTTGAAGATGAAGCCTCCGCCATAAAGAAAAAAATGGATTCACAAAGCTTGGAGATCGGAAAAATTGGAGTGAGATTTTGAACGTTAGTAAATAGTAGGATGACTTGAGAAACTCAAGTTGGCGACAGCATATGTACGGCTTTGTACGCTTGGCCCCTTGACCGGGTTATTCCAATAAAGGGAAGGTATAGAACAGAAAAAAAAGCTCATATCAGCCCTCCCGGCCTCCTCGATACACCACTATCGAGGCTATTGTAATCAATATCTTCGAGTGGGCTTCTTATATAAATAGTCATAATGATTGGTGGATTATTAACATGAGAATCAGAGTTAAAAATAATCGAAGCTCTTTTTTAACAGCTGAAAATGAACATGATGCGACTCGCGGTGAATAGAAAAAATATTTGTTCAAATATCCATGTTATTCATTCAGTTGAATATCGTATAATATATTCATTTCACCCATTATCTAGGACAATGTTTTCAAATGCCGGTAAAGCATATGAAACAACAATCATCATCGCTTACATTGTGCCAGTGCCTACTTTGATGCGTTTGATTCGTTGCTGCATGGTCGGTTCGTGTAATAATCGGAGACGAATGAAAATCTGCATGGATGAATGGACGGTTCGTTCGTTTGACGTTTTCAGCTGCGTCACTGAATATTGAAAATGAATGCGGCTGAATATGGTCAATTTTCATTCAATGAATTTGAAGATTTTTAACTCTGATGAGAACTAATTAACCTCTAGTAGTAGAACTTGATGCAAGTAGAAACTAAAATGAGCGAAGGTCCTTATATTTAGATAATTCTATTGAATCCATTGTGGCTTGATGATGTTTACAATACCGTCAATCCAATCAACATGCAAGAGGGAATTTTCAAATTTTTAAATTCTTGAATTTTTAAATTTTAATATTTTTGAATTCTTTA
Organism: Topomyia yanbarensis; assembly: GCF_030247195.1. Lineage (NCBI taxonomy): Eukaryota > Metazoa > Arthropoda > Insecta > Diptera > Culicidae > Topomyia > Topomyia yanbarensis. Next base: position 138,832,763 of record NC_080670.1, on the reverse strand, counting down.
ACATTTAAATTTTTAGATTCTTATATTTTCAAATAATAAAATTTTTAAATTTCTAGATTTTCAGGCTTTTAAATTTTTGATCTTTTAAATCTTTCTAAATTTTTGAATTTCCCAATTTCTAAATTTTCGTATTTTATGATATTTAAAGTTTTAACTTTTTAATTTTTCAATTTCTTTGAATTTTTACATTTTAAATTTTTTAAATTTTAAGCCTTCTAGCTTTTCTAAATTTTCAAATTTTTGAACCTTTGAATATTTAAATTATTAAATCTTAAAGTGTTAAAATTGTTCAATCTTAAAATTAAAATCTGAAAAATTTTAATCCTTTCGATTTAAAAGAATTTAAATTTTTATATTTTAAAATCGTAAAATTTATATATGTTTAAATTTTTAAATCCTCATATTTACATAACTTCAGATCCTTAAATTTCGAATTTCTCAAATTTAATCTTTAAATTGCAAAATTTTTGAACATTTATATTCTTAAATTTTCAGATTCTCAGATTTTTAGGTGCTTAAAACGTTGAATTTTTTATCTTCCAATTTTCAAACTCTTTAATTTTTAAACTTTCGTATTGTTCTTTTGTATTTGACCTATTTAAATCTAAACGTTTTTAAAAATGTTATATCCTATTTTTTTAAATGTTTTGTTTTTAAATTCTTAAATTTTGAAGTTCATGAATTGGATAATATATTAAAAATTCCAAATTTTATTTTATTTAAATTGATACAGATTAAGTTTTTTATAGCTACTTAATTTTGCTGCTTTCTAAAAGCACTAAATTCAAGCTAAGGCTAATTATTAACTTCCGTCATCTGTAAACTTCCTCATCTGCAATTCTTCAATACCAAACATTGTGATTTTCCTAAAAAAACACTCACTTACACAGTCCGCGAAATTTTGGCAATCTAGTGAAAGAATGACGAGTGTGAGTATTTTTGATTCAATTTTAATCCAACGAAAAGATCAGTTTATTTTTAATATCTTAAATATGTAAAATTTTCCATTTTAAAAGATCCAAATTTTGAAATTTTCTAAAATCCAAAATTTAAATTAATGAATTTTTACATATTTCAATTTTTGAAAATTTTATATTCTTGAATTTTTATGTTTAAAATCATTAAGTCTTAAATATTTACATTTTTTAATCTTAAGATATTATAATTTATGAATTTCTAAATCATTTTAATATTTTTTTTAATTTTTTTTTCTCATTTTTAGATTTCCAAATTCTCAGTCTTTTTTTCTTTTAAAATGTTTGGAATCGTTGAAATTATAAATTTCTTGGTTTCAATTTTTTTAATTTTCCTAACTTTGGGTTTTTAAATTTTGATGATTGTTTCCAGCATTTTGAGGTAACGAGAAGTCGTCCCCTTGGATTTCTAAGTAGAGTCCATTATTATCTTGCGCCATCTACAAACTTCGCAATCTGCAAATTTTAAATAGGAAAACTTTGTTCAAAAGTTGGTACACTGGAGACCCGATTGGATCAGTCCCCGATTTTATCAGCTTTTTGACCCGATTTTATAAGCTGCCTTTCTCGAGCGTTTTTGCTTGACCGCGAAACTGAGTCTGGTTGTAATCTCAAACGCTATCATTTCATACATTTTAACAGCAGTCGGGGTTAGAACGTGACTCAGTTTTGCTTCAAGCAAAAATGATATATTTTTCAACAAATCGAGAACATTCTTCCTACCGATGTACAACATACAACCGGGACCCGCGAATAGCACAAAATTTGTTAATTTGTAAATTTAATATCCAATGTTGCGGTATTCATACACAAATTTGGACATCCAGCTCGAAAACAAAAACAACCTGAAAGAGTCGGTAGAGAAGCAGAAAAAGACGTAGAGTCTTCTCGAGGAATATCGTTGGCAACGATTCTTTTTTGCGTCGGATGCCCGACGTGCTACCAACACTATCACATCAACAACCCGAGCGAATCTGAAGATGAAAAAGTCGGGTCGGATCTAAGAGAAGAGACGACAACAGGCTTCTTGCTCTTCTTAATTTTCTCGACTTGGCCCTGCCGAAAATCTGAAGACAAGAAGCGTTCATCGTTGCCAGATTCCCTTTGAATGCTTCTTACAATTGCCGAAAATAATTGTACCTAAAAGATCGCACCTCTACCAAGAATTTACAATGCTAGCTGCATTTAAAAATTAAATTAAATATTTATTCATGTCTCTCTTAACAATACACGTAACTATATCGCCATTCAGGTCTTTTATTCAATTTGCACGAAATGTTGATGTGTATGAAAAATAGCCAGAATAGATTCAGCAGCACTGTTTTCCATCCCGATTGTAAATATAATGAACGCTCATGACTGGAAAATGACCAATCAGAAGCTGGTTCAATATTGAGGTTAGGACTGGATCAAATTAGCTACGCGATTGTCTTCTCTTCTCTTAGGGTCGGATCGGATCGGATCGGTCTAGACCTTTAACTGTCAATGGAATTCCAAACGAAACATGGCGTCTCTTTGTTATTCTAGTCTCTTTAGGCCAGACTATCAATATAATGGAACACAAGGGAAAGGGAGGAGGGTTTCCAAACAATCGACTATCGATGTATAATCACACAATCGCAGCGAAAGTCAGCATCGAATAACCAAACAGACCGAAAATGCCGCGCAAATATGCTTTTAGCATTCGATTGAAGCGGATCTGCTCGTAATAGACTAGGAAAGTCATTCGAGCTTCAAAATTTAATAGAAAATCGCTTCGCATTGTTACAACTAATTAGTGCAATCTTTGTGTAATTTCGTTCAATACAATCAAAATTACTAACGTACTAAAACTCCTGTTTTCCTAAATTTTGGAAAAATATTCCTATATTGAAAGGTTGAAAACACTCGGTAGTTTAGGAGCTATCAGGGGTTGTATCCGAATCGAATGGCTGTTCAAACCAGCCTGACATAATATGCATTTGATTGTGTATTCACTGAGGTGGCAACAAACTCCGGCAAATAATAACTCATTCTGATAAGACATAATGGTTTGAGGCTTGGGCAATTGAATGATAAGGAGGAACTCGTTTTACTTTTCTTATAGAAATGATAACAAATTACTCAGATAGAGCGCCAAATATATTTGTTTTCAGTTAGTTGCTTTTAGATTAGAGAGAAGAAGCATCGAAATAGTTTGGGCTACAAGTCAAAGAACTACAGAATGTTTTCCGTAGTGCTGCGTTCGAGTACAATTGTCAGTAACATTCGGCAAAATTCACAGAGATTGGCTTCTACTTTTCTAGTAGAGAACAGTAAACATTCTTTTCTCAAGGATCTTGGCTTGGGTAAGGTCAACAGTGGAGTATACAATGGAGAATGGATTGGAGATGGTCAAGTTGTTAAATCGTTAGATCCTGCTAGCGGCGATGTCATCGCTGAAGTTAAAACCGGAACACTGTCTGATTTGGAGAGTTGTATCACAAACGGATCTATCGCATATGAACAATGGAAAGCGTTACCGGCACCATATAGAGGAGAAATTGTTCGACAGATAGGCGACGAATTGCGAAAATTTAAAGAACCACTTGGAAAATTGGTGTCCTTGGAAATGGGCAAAATATTGGCCGAAGGAGTTGGAGAAGTGCAAGAATTCATTGATATTTGCGACTATGCTGTTGGTTTATCTAGAATGTTTGCTGGCCAAATTTTACCATCGGAAAGAGCGAAACATACTATTATAGAAAAATGGAATCCTCTGGGACTAGTCGGTGTGATTTCAGCATTCAATTTCCCTTGTGCAGTGTTTGGATGGAATGCTGCCATAGCTCTGATCGTAGGAAATTCTGTTCTATGGAAAGGAGCTCCAAGTACGCCTTTAGTTTCTATTGCTACCACCAAAATTGTATCAGACGTATTAAAAAGAAACAAATTACCATCATTGGTTACTCTATGTCAAGGTGGCACAGATATTGGTAAAAAAATGGTAGTAGATGATCGAGTAAAACTATTATCTTTTACCGGTAGTACGGTTGTCGGACGTGAAATAGGCATTGAGGTTCAACGCCGATTTGGCAAATGTTTACTTGAACTAGGCGGTAACAATGCACTGATAATCAACGAAGATGCTCCTGCTGATATGGCTCTCGACGCAGCATTCTTCGGATGTATCGGGACTGCCGGACAAAGATGCACCAGTACACGCCGTTTGATTATTCATGAAAACCTTTATGATGGATTTGTACCCAAACTAGTTAAACGTTATATTAACTTACTGAAACGAGTGGGTCACCCCTTGGACGAATCGACACTTTACGGGCCACTTCATAATCAACAAGCGGTTGATAACTATAAAAGTACTGTTGATGAGGCAGTCCGATTAGGGGGAAAACTAGAATGTGGCGGAAAAATCATAAATAGACCGGGATGCTTTGTTGAACCAACTATTATAACAAATCTTCCTCACGATTCTCCGGTTATTCATAAGGAAACATTTGCTCCAATAGTCTACGTCTTGAAGGCAAAGAATTTAAATGAAGCTATCAAATGGAATAATGAGGTTGACCATGGCTTATCATCTTCACTGTTCACATCAAATATTGGGTCGGCATTTCAGGTAAACTATACTTCATTATTTGTTTACTTCATATGGGATTCAGCGGTCATTGATGTAGTGACCAAACCCGAATTCTGCGCAATGTAAAAACTGAACTGTTCTTCCTTAATTTCTTCAAGAGAAGGAATTTTTCATACCGAGTTCGTTGCTAACCCATGTAAAGATGATATGTTCACACGCTTTGATCATTTACTGTTTGCGGTCCCAACATGTATGAAGCAATTTAATTAATTAATTGACTAGACGATTTCTTCATAGAAAGTTAGACAATTATTAATGTGTTAAATCATTATATACAAATTGTAATTGTTCGACATATTTCATTAATTTTATTCATTACATTTATTGATTTATTATATTTTATTACATTATCATTTAATTTCTACAATTAAAATTATAGGCGTACTAACTGTTTTTAAACCGGACTAACTTTTAAACCGGCCTAAAATATTTGGTAAGCTTTAACCAGACGACGCTGTCATTTACATGGCTGCGTTCTGATCGGCGATACACGACAATGTTAACCCTTTCATGCCCAACTTTTTTCTAGTTCAGGCAGAGTTTCAAAGCTATTTTTCCTTGAAAATGGTGGGGTCAAGAAACACGAAAAGCCTTTTTCATAAAGATAGATGCTTCCATCGCAGTGTTAGAAGCTGCTCAATTTTTACCTTCCAATGCTTAATAAAATTCTCTAATAGCGGTAAGCTTAAAGCTAGTTGGTACCGCCGCACGGTAGTATCTTTGATTTTAGGCCTGAGTTTAGTCCGGTCTAAGACGTTAGTACCTGTCATCGCAGAAATGGCTGCATCCTGAAGCCAAATGAAAACATTGTAAAGAGGCGCCATGTTCCTCTTGCATACATCTCAATAACTCGAATCAACTTTTCGTCCTTTATGTGCAATATTATGGACCATGTTGCACACAAACCATATGAAGGCAAGTAAGCAAGTTTTATCCCGTACGAAAAACAGATATAATCGAGTTTTACATGTGATCTTTTTGGTATTCATTACCGCCCTATCTATAAGGTGTTGCACGCTCATTTGAAAATGCCATGTCAAAGAGTTATATTGCAGGTTAGCAGAAGTCGAATAATTTTGAAACAAACCGTAGAACGAAATTTTATAAGTGGATACAGATCTGCATTAAACAAAAATTGTTTTCATTTGTTAGTTTACTTATGGCTATCAAAATGAGTGAAGCTGTTTAATTTACCCACAATTTTTAGTTAGTTTAACAAGAGGAAAAGAAAAGAATATACAACCACAATTTGTACCCTTTTCTAGTTATATCTTCTCACAAAGAACACAATAAGCAAATGGAAGTTTTCTTATATTTTTACTGCTTTCGAAAGAATCCAAACTAAAATTAAATAAAAGATTATAAATAAAGCCAGGCCATACAACCTAAGTAACACTATGACGGCGAACAGTCTGCTACAAATATTCTCATTTTGATCGTTATTTAAATGATATAGAAGCTTGAGTTGTGAAAGTTGAGACTGGACAGATGACTTGGCAAAATGACGCAAAAGGTTGAATACGGAAAAATCACCTAAATCGTGTCGGAACTTAAGGGCACAGAGAACAGACATCCATAATCGAACAAAAATATTTAAAAAACGTGTGTAAACAATTGAATTAATATACGATAAATAGTAGCGTCGCCACATCAACTTATCCCAACTATCCATCAACTCCATTCCGGAACCGGTTCGAAATCCTGAAAGGATTCAGTATGGAATCTTGCTCAAAGAAAACAACCGATTCCACTCTATCGGTTGATGCATTTGAGCTGGAATTCATACTGGAAATCCGAACCGGTTCCGGACTAGTTTGACTGGGTAGAGGAATAACCACTGTCAATTCAGTCGAACTCAGCCACAAAAAACATGACGACAGTAGCGCACCTGGTTTGGATATCCCAACTACCTTCGAAACCGTTAGAGATTTTACACAAGTTGAATGCCGAAGATGGACGTCTGTTCTCTGTGTTAAGGGGGTTGTGTAAGCTATTATCGACAAAAAAAGATTCACCGTCTGCATCCAGTGTCAGGTTCAATTGTAAAGTTATAATTGTCAATTCATTATCAGACAGATCGCAGACTATAGGAAGTAATTAACTGTAATTTATTATTTTGTAACCGGGATTTGACGCTTTCACAATTTTTGCATGACTTCAGCAAAATTTCGTTGAACTGAACGTTTTGGTAATCCATAATGTTGAAAGCTCAGCAATTTGGATTTAACCCGTTTGACAGATTTACTTCGCTGAAAATCAGCTTTTGAAATTGTGAAATTCTCAGTTCAATTACTGAACTTTTGGTATTTCAAGCTTGATTAGGTAATCGTGCTAATATTTTGAATTAGCAAAGTAGGTCTGTCAAATTTTTTATGCATGGTTAGTGGAGTAGTTGGGTAGGATGGTATAATAAGCCCCACCAGGCTAAAATGTCAGATTTCTATTCCAAAGACCACATAATTATTTGAAGCAAATACATAATCGTATTTGGCATTTTTCATGTGTTGCAGAACAGCAACTGATACAAACATTTCAAAAGATGTAAATTTCCACTCCTTTTCAATAAGCATTTGATTTAATTTGAAACAGTCAGATTTGGCTATACTGTCTGACTAATAAGTGTAATGTTAGAGAAGATCTCTCGGTCCTTGGAATGGCTAGCGCCTAACAATGCAACTCTGTGGCGTTCTCGATAGTATGCACCATTATTAGCAAAATAGCGTTTAGCCAATTATGGACCTTAAATAATAAATTGTTTAAGCGGTTTCACCACTGTAGAATTTTAAACCAATCGATTTTCTTGGGACACAGACGAAAACAATTCATAAATATACAAATTTTCAATTCTGCCGCAACGCCTCTTATGTACGTTTTTCTCGAAACCACTTTTTTGAGCTGAACGGAAATGTAACTCGAACGAATGATTTTTAATCGCTTTGAAATATTCACAGTATATTCAAAATTGATTTCTCCAGCGATGTAAGCAGAATTTAATTTTTTTTATTGCTTAGCTTTTTATTAATTAACGATTGTGTGTAGATTTTTGACATTTTCGACGTTGTTTCACTCAAAAGTGCGCCATTTCGCGTAAAATCAAAATATCGAAAAAATCCTACGTACGTCGCTATTGACATAAGAAATCAGAAAAACTTTAGTTTTTGGCGCTAGGCCAAAAATCACGGGAGATAGATTTCCGGCCGTGGACGCATTCCAAAAAAAACGCGCATGAGGTGAAAATGCTGCATAGTCGCCATCTTGTGAAGAAATATCTCGAAGAAATTATTTTGTTTAATTCAATACTTATGTTATAAATCCCATTCAACAAGATGTTGATTCACATTTTTATTGAGCCATAAGAATTCTTGAAGTAAGCTTATTTTTTCGTGCTCTACAGTGGTGTAACCCCTTAAGCTAAATAATTTCAAAATTGGTTTAAAAATATAAATACATCAGATTATTAAATGGCATAAAGAGTGAATTTTAAATTATCTTCATTGTACAGTTTTTTAACATTGCCGTGTATTGCCGATCAGAACGCAGTAATGCAAATGGCAGCATCATGTTGTCATACTTCTCTTGCGCACATTTCGTTATTTTCAATCCCCTCTTCGGCTTTCTTCTGAATAACTATGGCTCTCTTTGCTCGCAATAAAGATGGCAACAAATAAGCCAGTTTTATCAGGTAGGAAAGACAAGCACTGTCGAATTATATCTACCCGTATTTTCGAATTCTTCTCTACACGCATATCTGTCGACGTGGAGGAGAATAGTCACAGAGAACAGACGTTCATCTTCAGCATTCAACTTGTGTAAAATCTCTAACGGTTTCGAAGGTAGTTGGGATATCCAAACCAGGTGCGCTACTGTCATGTTTTTTGTGGCTGAGTTCGACAGAATTGACAGCGGTTATTCCTCTACCCAGTCAAACTAGTCCGGAATCGGTTAGGACTTCCAGCATGAACTCCAGCTCAAATGCATCAACCGATAGAGTTGGAATCGGTTGTTTTCTTTTAGCAGGATTCCATACTGAATCCATTCAGGATTTCGAACCGGTTCCGGAACGGATTTGACATATAGTTGGGATAGGTTGGTGTGGCGGCGCTAGTGTTTATCGTATATTAATTCAAATGTTTACACACATTTTTTAAATATTTTTGTTCGATCATGGATGTCTGATCTCTGTGCACAAGTTGAATGCTGAAGATGGACGTCTGTTCTCTGTGGTTTTATCGTAGTTTAATGCCAACGTACAAGCTATTTAATTTCTATAATAAAACCACTTGAAAACAATTACTTCTATGAGGAGCTTGACATACACTAAGGAGTTAAAAGAATTGTCGCCAGATTTTCGTACTTATTGTTTACTTGGTTGTACATTAGTAACTATCAACCGCGAAGAAAATACTTCAACAATACTGTTTTGACATTATCCCTGAAAATCTTTCTAATTTTTTTCAAGCAATGCGTAAGACAAATCTACACCAGTTTATTTCATCTATAAAATCTATTTCAGAATTTCTGAACAATCAGTGACATTAATATTTTTATCCTGGATCAAGATGGTAAATAAAGAGTGGGCGCTTCGTTGTGGGAGTTGATGCGGTTGTCAAACAAAACATGGGAAGCTAATATCATGGAATGGTTAATTTTTCTGTGGGATAGTATTACCACAGAGAACAGACGTCCATCTTCAGCATTCAACTTGTGTAAAATCTCTAACGGTTTCGAAGGTAGTTTGGATATCTAAACCAGGTGCGCTACTGTCGTCATGTTTTTTTGTGGCTGAGTGCGACAGAATTGACAGCGGTTATTCCTCTACCCAGTCAAACTAGTCCGAAACCGATTCGGACTTCCAGCATGAATTCCAGCTCAAATGCGTCAACCGATAGAGTCAGAATCGGTTGTTTTCTTTGAGCTAGATTCCATGCTGAATCCATCCAGGATTTCGAACCGGTTCCGGAATCGATTTGACGGATAGTTGGGATAGGTTGGTGTGGCGGCGCTAGTGTTTTTAGTATATTAATTCAAATGTTTACACACGTTTTTTAAATATTTTTGTTCGATCATGGATGTCTGTTCTCTGTGGTATTACGTTTTACGATTTGGCGAGTATGGTGAGGGATTGCATGCGTATTAAACAGTCGAGTATATAATACTAGGACTAGCTATCTCAAGGCCGGCGGAATCACATTTTGGGGTACACAAATCTCCTTACCTGAAAAAGGTGTTGAAATTACCGAATGCGACGAATCTTTCTAATTGTGTATACATGCGCTCCACTAGTTTTATTATCTATTGGATTCTTCCTTTTTGAACGTGCTCAGTACTTCGATTACAAGACTGTATATCTAATAGATGCTACAATTGACACTCGGAATCCTATTTGGAATTGCAAAGTGCTGGTTTGCCGTTTTTATCCGCAAGGAGCCAACCAAGTTTAAAAGCTGCTTTTAGCACAATACTTCCCAATCTATATCCCAGAAGAAGATACTCTGTTCAATTGGCTACGTCAAATTCTTCGTGTTCTGACATAATCTAAAGTTCCATACCATTTACTGATTTTTGATATAACCAACTAATAGTCAACTAATAATATTTCCACAGAGAACAGACGTCCATCTTCAGCATTCAACTTGTGTAAAATCTCCAACGGTTTTGAAGGTAATTGGGATATCCATACCAGGTGCGCTACTGTCATGTTTTTTTGTGGCTGAGCTCGACAGAATTGACAGCGGTTATTTCTCTACCCAGTCAAACTAGTCCGGAACCGGTTCGGACTTCCAGCATGAATTCCATCTCAAATGCATCGACCGATAGAGTCGGAATCGGTTGTTTTCTTTGAGCAAGATTCCATACTGAATCCATTCAGGATTTCGAACCGGTTCCGGAATGGATTTGACGGATAGTTGGGATAGGTTGGTGTGGCGGCGCTAGTGTTTATCGTATAATAATTCAAATGTTTACACACGTTTTTTAAATATTTTTGCTCGATCATGGATGTCTGTTCTCTGTGATATTTCAGTAGTGCATAGCATTATTTAGCATGCAATTTTAAATGGTTTTACATTTCTTACAAAAGAAATGTATAGGATTCGCTCAAACTTTGAAAACTTTTTCCGAGGCCCGGAGGGCCGAGTCTCATATACCAATCGACTCAGCTCGACAAATTGAGACAATGTATGTATGTGTGTGTGTATGTGTGTATGTATGTATGTACAAAATGTCATGTAATTATCTCAGCAATGGCTGAACCGATCTTAATGAAACTAGTTTCAAATGAAAGGCCTAACGTTGCCATTTGACACTATTATTTTTGATTTTCGATATGTTGTTTACTTTCTGAGATATGGACGATTTTGTCAAAACACAGCAGGTTTTTCGCAAATAATTTGCGAACAATATCATATTGTCCCACAAGCTGCACATAAACATACCTTTCTAACAAGCTACAGATTGTCAAAATCCGTGCACGAGCGGCGGAGACATTAAACATTTTGTATTTTTAGTCCTCGCTTACCAATTTCCACTAACTAAAAATGAAATTGTTTCATACAGAGTATTGCTTTACTGGTGTTTTAGGGGCAAAACTAAACCGATTTTGAATATCGGGGTATGAAAACATATCTACGTGATTCAAGGAATTCGATGTTGGGAACATTTTGTGAATTACCTTTATAATAAATTAACTATTTCTTAAAAATCAATATATAAGTTCACTTCAATGACAAAATAATGTGTTGATAAAGAAACAGTGAGTTCTAGTATTTATCCCTTGGATTAGGCATTGCGTTCAATCATGAGGTAAATGTTGGATGGTATATCAATACACAGATCAACAAGTAATTCACCTAATAGTGAGATAAAAGATTTCTCATATAATTATACTCGTGGCGTCACCGAAAGTAAAGTAGTAAGGAGCCGTACACAAATGACGTAGCTTTTTTCGACGATTTTTGGCCCCTCCCACCCCCCTCGTAGCATTTGGTCACAAAATTCTAATCTCCCCCTCGTAAATAACGTAGCATTTACCTCCCCCCCCTCATCCTGTGCAACGCGACCGGAGGATGAAAAAAAATTACATATGTTTTACAATTATGTCGAATACATGTCCTTTCAAAATGTTTGACGACTTTTATCAAATTTTCATTATAAGACAAATTGCGCACAAAATAAGCTCATTTCATGACAAATATAGTGTTGATAGTTTTGTTTTGAATTTTATATGTCATGGGGAGCATGAAGAGAAGTTCTCTCAGTTCGAAATCCTGCAGCTGCCAATGATTCTAACAAGAATACGTTCATCTAAATTACTAATTTTTATTTAGTTGAATCCGAAGAGAAAATTTAATTCAGCTACCAAACTAAGTGTATTAGTTAGCAACATTAACTAACTAATGCAGCAAATTAAATCCGCATACAAAATCTTTCCGTATTTTTGCAAGCTTGTAATTCCACGAATCGTAAAATATACATCATGAAAAACCGCATGAAAAGTAACTTGTGTGAACTTAAATTTATTTCTCTTGGGAATGGAGGAACATTGAATTGTTTTCTCTAATCAATAGGTTTTGATGCCCGTCAAAAAATTTAAACTTAATGCTACGTCGCCCGACTACTAACCCTACCCTCCCCCTCGTCACACTTCGTCACAAATTTGGTATACCCTCCCTACCCCCCAAAATGCTACTTCATTTATGCATGGCCCCTAAGTATGTTTGAAGCCCAAAAATCTAACGAAAATTGTGTGATAAGATCTTCTGCCAATCTGAAATATTTATTAATTGTAATTGCGAAGGTTTGAGAAAACAAAACTATTTTTTGACTGCTGCTACATCAACTCAACTTTAATTCAATTGTATTCAAAGCCTTTATCTACACTATAATTAAGGAAATTCGTGGCTATATCAGAAAAATATTTGGCTTAACTGGGTAATATGAAAGTTTGACATGAAAATTTTCAAAAGAGACATTCCACGTGCGATATTTAAACTATTCGTATCTCTATTGAATTTTGAATGAAACATATGCTCAAAGACTGAAAGCTGAAGCCAGCAGGATTGGACTTGCCATCAACGTTTCGAAGACAAAATACATGAGAGGAAGAGGTTCTAGAGACGACAATGTGAACCTCCTACCCGAGTGCGGATTGACGGTGACGAAATCGAGATGGTCGACGAATTCATGTATTTGGGCTCACTGATAACCGACGACAATGATAACAGCAGAGAAATTCAGAGACGGATCTTGGCGGGAAATCGTACCTACTTTGGACTTCGGAGGACACTCCGGTCGAACAAAATTCGCCGCCGCACGAAGTTGGTTATTTACAAGACGCTGATTAGATCGGTGGTCCTCTGCGGCCACGAGACCTGGACTATGTTCGTTGAGGACCAACGCGCCCTTGGAGTTTTCGAACGAAAGGTGTTGCGTACCATCTATGGTGGAGTTCAGATGGAAGACGGAACGTGGCACAGGCGAATAAACCATGAGTTGTATCAGCTGCACATTCGTTATATTGGTACGAACTTTCATGAGAAATAACGGATCAAAGACCAAAAATATCCACAAATTAGATTCATTTGATTCATTTGATTCATTTGTTTCATTTGAATCATTTGATTCATTTGATATATTTGATTCATTTGATTCATTTGATTCATTTGATTCATTTGATTCAATTGATTCATTTGATTCATTTGATTCATTTGATTCATTTGATTCATTTGATTCATTTGATTTATTTGATTCATTTGATTTATTTGATTTATTTGATTTATTTGATTTATTTGATTCATTTGATTCATTTGATTCATTTGATTAATTTGATTATTTGATTAATTTGATTCATTTGATTCATTTGATTCATTTGACTCATTTGATTCATTTGATTCATTTGATTCATTTGATTCATTTGATTCATTTGATTCATTTGATTCATTTGATTCATTTGATTCATTTGATTCATTTGATTCATTTGATTCATTTGATTCATTTGATTCATTTGATTCATTTGATTCATTTGATTCATTTGATTCATTTGATTCATTTGATTCATTTGATTCATTTGATTCATTTGATTCATTTGATTCATTTGATTCATTTGATTCATTTGATTCATTTGATTCATTTGATTCATTTGATTCATTTGATTCATTTGATTCATTTGATTCATTTGATTCATTTGATTCATTTGATTCATTTGATTCATTTGATTCATTTGATTCATTTGATTCATTTGATTCATTTGATTCATTTGATTCATTTGATTCATTTGATTCATTTGATTCATTTGATTCATTTGATTCATTTGATTCATTTGATTCATTTGATTCATTTGATTCATTTGATTCATTTGATTCATTTGATTCATTTGATTCATTTGATTCATTTGATTCATTTGATTCATTTGATTCATTTGATTCATTTGATTCATTTGATTCATTTGATTCATTTGATTCATTTGATTCATTTGATTCATTTGATTCATTTGATTCATTTGATTCATTTGATTCATTTGATTCATTTGATTCATTCGATTCATTTGATTCATTTGATTCATTTGATTCATTTGATTCATTTCATTCATTTGATTCATTTGATTCATTTGATTCATTTGATTCATTTGATTCATTTGATTCATTTGATTCATTTGATTCATTTGATTCATTTGATTCATTTGATCCATTTGATTCATTTGATTCATTTGATGCATTTGATTCATGTGATTCATTTGATTCATTTGATTCATTTGATTCATTTGATTCATTTGATTCATTTGATTCATTTGATTCATTTGATTCATTTGATTCATTTGATTCATTTGATTCATTTGATTCATTTGATTCATTTGATTCATTTGATTCATTTGATTTATTTGAATCATTTGAATCATTTGATTCATTTAATTCATTTAATTCATTTAATTCATTTAATTCATTTGATTCATTTGATTCATTTGATTCTTTTGATTCATTTTATTCATATCTTTAATTTTATGCATTTCATGTTCAGTCATTCGTTATATTTCATTCAATTTGTTAGTATGAGTCAGTTTATTTTATTAATCTTATAACTATTTCTAAATATAATCTTAATTTTTATTTAATAACCTAATCTAATTTGATTCGTGTATTTTATAATTTTGATTTATATTAATTTTTCTACTTATTTTATGAATTTAAAAACCTATTATTTCATTTTTTGCTTTACTTTTTTATTTCGGTCGTTTTGTTGATTTCTATAATTTATTCAGTTTATTCGGGATTTTATTCGTGCAAGACTAGAAACTGTTTTCATCCCACCTCTAGTTGGGTGCCTACTTCTCGTGAGTTCTGCAAACTAATCCAATAGTGAAATGTGTAAGAAATGTCTCATCTCACTGCTAGGTGGATTAAATCGGTTTTTTTTGTCCAATTGCCGCAAGTGTCAATTGTTCTGGTTATGTTATCCATTGTGTGATAACCATAACATTTCACATATATTATACATGGGGTAATTTCGGGAGAGATGCCGCGTAGGGTAAGATGCCGCACTTTCTATATCACGTATAGGGTCACTTTTATGCGGTAATATGATACTGTGAGTTTGTCTTTCGAAGAATTACAACACTGGAGATGTAAAACAATCTTTATTATTATATCACGACAGTTTTATTAACGTTTGTTTGCATCCAGTTGCATCACGGAGTGCCAAAAGTTTTTCAGTACCACATTAAAATTTAATTTTTTTATCGAGCGATTTTTTTTGGTAAATCATGTATCGGTTGAATAGCTGGGACCTAGAAGGCATTCTGATCATGAGCACGGTCATCCATAATTTCAGAGGAAAATGTCATCGTGCGGCATCTCTCCCATACAACTGGGAGACATGCCGCATCAAAATCGCTAAAATATATTTTTTCACCTCGGAATGTCATTAAATGATCATTTGCGTCAGGTATAGGTTCTTAATAAGGTATATCTACAAACTAACGGACCTAACACAGTGACATATAGGATTATAGTCTATTTATCTATATATTTAAACGAGCGATTTGTATCTAAGTATTAGTTACATCGGTTTATTCTTTCAAGTTTCAGGCACTAATTTTAGTGAACTCATTGGTTTGTAGTGATGTCAATCTTGGGATAAAAATGAAAATTTCAACGAATTGATGATTTTTCAAAATGAATCTTTCAAGAACAAACCTAAGTTATATAAATTCATAGTTAGGAGAAACATCCGAAAACTGCTTTTATAGCTCGTACAAACATATAAATAAATAGTACCCTTAATTAATTTACTCCAACTTAACCGTTACACAAGGTTGTATAAGAAAAATATTTTTAAAATGTTGAATAAAAAAATGTTTCTAGAAATGGTATTACCCCCTTAAGATAAATGAAGGTGATAGTCGATTTATAGGTGTAATCAAACGTCATGAAACTCAGCTGAAGACTCCTAATCACAAAAACATCAACGAGAGCTAAAAAATACTTTTGTTCACCATTTTTCAGTTTGTGACCACGGTGCGGCGTCCCACCCGCACATGCGGCATCTTTCCCGCAATGACCTTTCTTTTTAAAAATGTACATGGAAATTTGATGATTTTTATCCACGACAAAAACCATTTCGCAGTATTTTAGAATCTTGTCGCAATTGATAAAAATGATTTCATCAAATATTGAATCACAGAGAACAGACATCCATGATCGAACAAAAATATTTAAAAAACGTGTGTAAACATTTGAATTTATATACGATAAACAATAGCGCCGCCGATTCGTTTTCGAGCTCTCCATCGAGACAGAGGTTGTTTTTTCTAGTCCGTAGTGCTGTGTGAGGCGATAAAGAATAGTGTTAATCCGCATTCAAGGTTATTTTGCCAGTTCGGTTCGGTCCTCAGTCTTTTGTTCGCGTGTGAGGATTAAACAATAGCCAGCTGTATAAGCTGGATCGGTTCGTCGTTGGACACCAGTTTAAAGCTAAGTGATTTTTGTCATTTGTAACACATTTATTGCTTTCTTCCGTCTGCGCGGGCGCTGACCCCGTGCGTTGACGTTTTCTATGGTTCCCTCTCCGGATGGTCAAATGGAAGTTGAATCGGGTTCAACTTCTAAGGCTCCCCCTCGGCCCAAATGCTATCCAGAACTCTCAACTGGTCCATTTGTGGTCTTCTTTCGGCCCAAGACTAAATCACTGAATCTTCTTCAGATTTCTAGAGACCTGACGGAACGGTTCTCGGCTGTGACCGAAATTTCAAAGGTCCGCTCGGACAAGATAAGGGTGTTGCTAGCCAACTCAAAGCAGGCAAACGATATTGCTTGCTGTGAGCACTTTACGCGGGATTATAACGTGTATATTCCGGCTGTAAGAGTACAATCCGAAGGCGTAGTAACCGATGAGAGTTTGACGTGCGAGGATCTGCTGGAGTACGGGGTTGGCCGATTCAGAGACCGCTTACTTCAGCCAGTTAAAATACTTGAGTGCAAACGTTTGCACTCAGTAGTAGTTGCGGGGGATGGTTCAAAAACGTACCCCCAATCAAACTCTTATCGGGTGACCTTCGCTGGTACCGCTTTGCCAAATTTCGTCCTCTTGCACAAGGTTCGTCTGCCTGTGCGTCTGTTTGTGCCGCGGGTCATGAATTGCACAAAGTGTAAACAATTGGGTCACACAGCCACCCATTGTAGCAATAAGGCCCGCTGTGGAAAATGCGGGGAGAATCATCTAGATGATTCGTGCAGTAGGCAAGCCGAAAAGTGTCCTTACTGTGCGGAGAGTCTGCATGATATCTCGGCATGTCCCGCGTACAAACTACGCGGGGATAAACTGAAACGTTCCCTTGCGGGACGATCCAAACATTCTTTCGCAGAAAATGAAAGAATGCTACGCCACCATCCTCAGCAAACATCTATACTCACTTGCCTCCTGACGAGGGCGAGGCTGGTAACCCACAAGAGGGAACATCTACTAGGGTGCCTAGAATTTATAGGAAGAGGAGGAACATTTCCTCTCGTAAAGTTCCTTGTAAAGGCCAGAAGGTGTCCCTTGACGGGGCTCCGAAAGTCACATCTATTGGAAGTGTTGCAACCAAACCGAAGCAATTAGCTCCTGGTCTCGGAGGATTAAGCTCAGAGAAGGAGTTCCCAGCACTTCCAGGAACATCAAAAATCCCAAGTGTTCCTCTGTTTCAGTTCGAGAGTAATCACAGTACTGGAATTATAAAACTCTCGGACATAGTGGACTGGATAATAAAAACTTTCAATATTACTGATCCTATTAAAAGTCTTATGTTAGCTTTTCTCCCTACAGTGAGAACATTTTTGAAGCAGTTGACTGCTAAATGGCCCCTCCTCTCAGCGATTGTATCCTTCGATGGCTAACTCATCGAACGAGGTCACGGATTTGATCACTGTTCTACAGTGGAATTGCAGAAGTATCATCCCGAAAATCGATTCCTTCAAAATTTTAATAAATAATTTGAGTTGTGATGCATTTGCATTATCGTCGCTGTTGTGCTATCTTATGACAAGCGCCATTTAGTACATTTCGAGAAAAACGATTTTTAAAGTTTGAGATTGAATATCTTGAAACTTATAAATGGTATAAACAATTCAAAGAAGACAAATGATGCTTCTATCTATTCTGCATTAATCTCTCAAATATTACGAAAATCGGTTAACTACATTGCGAGTTTTCTTTAAAAATGTAAACAAAAGTCGGTCTCACACGTGTCATAGGTGTGTATTGATGACAAAATTTGTATGGCGTGTCATAATCGTGCATGGAAAATTTTCCATAGAAAAAAATCATCAAATATTAACTTTTATTCATATCTTTGGCTTTATTTGGTCTATAAACAATCGGTGAGATGCATTTTGAAGGAAATGAGTCAGGGAATCTAGAAAAATAGTTATTTTTGGTTACAGTGTTGCCAAATATGCTATATTTCCAGTTTAAAACTTAAATTGCATTTTTCTCACAGTTCGTGCATTTTTGTTTCGAAAATGATTATTCCATTGTGTTTATCAGATAGTGTTACATATAAAAACATCTCATACATAAAGATAATTAGAGCCAATCCCCCGACACAGTCATTTGAAGCAAAAAATTAAAAATTTCTCTTCTGTAAACGCCACTCTGTAGAGATTTTTTAGACAAGTAATGTGGCATATCTAACTCAGTTTACCCCAAAATGGCGTTTGTCATAAGAAAGCACAACAGCGACGTTATGTGAAACTTGGTTAACTTCCGACATAGATCTCAACTTCCACGACTTTAATATTATTCGCCTGGATCGAGACACCCCCTATGGAGGAGTGCTTTTGGGGATCAAAAAGTGCTATTCCTTCTACAGAATTAACCTTCCCTCGATAACAGGTATTGAAGTTGTCGCTTGTCAAGTAACAACCAAAGGCAAAAGCCTTTGCTTAGCTTCCATATATATTCCCCCCAACACCGCGGTTGGGCACCGACGGCTACAAGACATCTTAGAATCTCTGCCAGCACCGCGACTAGTTTTAGGAGACTTTAACTCTCACGGTACAGCATAGGGTTGCCTCTATGATGATAACCGGTCTTCCTTAATTCAGGATCTTTGCGATAACTTCAATTTGACAATTTTAAACACGGGTGAAATGACACGGATTCCTGCTCCTCCAGCGCGCCCGAGCGCCTTAGACTTGTCCCTTTGCTCAACATCGCTGCGGTTAAATTGCACGTGGAAGGTAATTCCTGATCCCCACGGCAGCGACCATCTGCCGATTGTAGTCTCAATCAATAACGGTTCAAGGCCATTGAAATCAATCAATATTTCGTATGACCTCACACGAAATATCGATTGGAAGAGCTATGCTGCCGCGATATCCGACAACATCGAATCTACCCAAGAACTTCCTCCGGAGGAAGAGTACAGCTTTTTGGCTGGCTTGATTCTCGACAGCGCGAATCAAGCTCAGACTAAGCCAGTACCCGGCGCGAACATACAAAAACGCTCTCCTAATCCGTGGTGGGACAAAGAGTGCTCAGACGTGTACGCGGAGAAGGCCGCCGCGTATAAGACCTTCCGGGACGACGGGTTACCCGCTAGCTATCGACAATATGCGACGTTAGAAACGCGAATGAAGAGTTTGATGAAAGCCAAGAAACGTAGTTACTGGCACCGGTTCGTTGACGGACTAACGAGAGAAACATCGATGAGCACTCTTTGGGGCACGGCCCGGCGTTTGCGAAACCGAAACAGTACTAACGAGAGTGCAGAATATTCAAACCGTTGGATATTCGATTTCGCCAAGAAGGTTTGTCCGGATTCCGCCCCGGCACAGAATATTTACCGCGCCGCGTCTCCTCACGATAGCGCGAACGAAACACCTTTTTCGATGGTGGAGTTCTCACTTGCTCTCTTGTCGTGTAACAATAAAGCTCCGGGGCCAGACATAATCAAATTCAACTTGTTGAAGAATCTGCCTGACTCTGCCAAGAGACGCTTGTTGAACTTATTTAATAAGTTTCTCGAGGCTAACATTGTCCCACTCGATTGGAGACAAGTGAAGGTCATCGCCATCCAAAAACCAGGAAAACCAGCCTCCGACCACAATTCGTACCGTCCGATCGCAATGCTATCCTGTATCCGGAAGTTGTTCGAGAAAATGATCCTATCCCGCCTCGACAATTGGGTCGAAGCAAATGGCTTACTGTCAGATACACAATTTGGCTTTCGCAAAGGCAAAGGGACGAACGATTGTCTTGCGTTGCTCTCAACTGAAATTCAAATGGCCTATGCTAGCAAAGAGCAGATGGCATCAGTGTTCCTAGATATAAAGGGGGCTTTTGATTCAGTTTCGATCAACATTCTTTCAGAGAAGCTGCATCAGCATGGTCTTTCAGCGACTTTAAACAACTTTTTACTAAACTTGTTGTCGGAAAAGCACATGCATTTTTCGCATGGTGACTTATCGACATCACGATTTAGCTACATGGGCCTTCCCCAGGGCTCATGTCTAAGCCCCCTGTTATACAATTTCTACGTCAACGACATTGATGAATGTCTTGACAATTCCTGCACGTTAAGGCAACTTGCAGACGATGGCGTGGTGTCTGTTCCGGGACCCAAAGCTGTCGATCTACAAGGACCATTACAGAATACCTTGGACAATTTGTCTGCTTGGGCTATTAAGCTGGGTATCGAATTCTCCACGGAGAAAACTGAGCTAGTTGTATTTTCAAGGAAGCGAGAACCAGCACAACTACAGCTTCTATTAATGGGTCAAACTATCGCTCAGGTCTTCACAGTAAAATATCTAGGTGTCTGGTTCGACTCGAAAGGTACTTGGGGATGCCATATTCGGTATCTGAAACAGAAATGCCAGCAAAGGATCAACTTTCTTCGTACAATAACCGGAACATGGTGGGGTGCCCACCCAGGAGACCTAATTAGGTTGTATCAAACAACGATACTGTCGGTAATGGAATACGGATGTTTCTGCTTTCGCTCCGCCGCGAACATACATTTCATCAAACTCGAAAGAATTCAGTATCGTTGTTTGCGTATCGCCTTAGGGTGCATGCAGTCGACCCATACGATGAGTCTCGAAGTGCTGTCGGGCGTTCTCCCGTTGAAAAATCGATTTTGGGAACTCTCATATCGATTGCTCATTCGATGCGATATCTTGAACCCGGTCGTGATTGAAAATTTCGAAAGGCTTGTTGAGCTCAATTCTCAGACCCGTTTCATGTCCCTGTACTTTGATTACATGGCGCAGAATATTAACCCTTCTTCTTACAATCCCAACCGTGTGCATTTCATAAATACTTCTGAATCTACTGTTTTCTTCGACACATCCATGAAAGACGAGATTAGTGGAATTCCGGACCACATACGCCCACAAGTGGTTCCAAACATTTTTTATAATAAATTCCGAGAAGTCGACTGTTCTAAGATGTTCTATACTGACGGATCAAACCTCGAAGGATCCACTGGCTTCGGTATTTTCAATCAAAAGTTCACCGCCTCCTACAAACTCAGTGACCCTGCTTCAGTTTACGCCGCAGAACTAGCTGCCATTCAGTATACCCTTGGAGTCATTGAAACATTACCCGCAGGCCATTACTTCATCGTTTCGGATAGCCTCAGTTCTATTGACGCTATTCGCTCGATGAAACATGGAAAGCACTCTTCGTATTTTTTGGGGAAAATACGGGAGCTACTGAGTGCTTTATCTGACAACTCTTTCCAGATTACCTTGGTATGGGTCCCTTCTCATTGCTCCATTCCGGGCAATGAGAAGGCAGACTCCTTAGCTAAGGTGGGTGCCTTAGAAGGAGACGTTTACGAAAGACCAATTTGCTTCAGCGAATTTTTCAGTATTACTCATCAGAGAACCCTCGAAAGTTGGCAAACTTCGTGGAGCAGTGGAGAGCTGGGAAGGTGGCTACATTCGATAATCCCTAAGGTATCGACGAAACCATGGTTCAAGGGGATGGATGTGGGTCGTGACTTCATTCGTGTGATGTCCCGACTCATGGCAAACCATTACACGCTGGGTGCACATCTCCGGCGTATTGGGCTCGTGGATAGTGGTATCTGCGCTTGTGGCGACGGCTATCACGACATCGAGCACATTGTCTGGGCATGCACCGAGTACAGTTCCGCTAGGTCTCGGCTAATGGATACCCTGCGGGCCCGAGGAAGACCAACCAACGTCCCGGTTCGAGATGTGCTGGCAAGCCGCGATGTCCTCTATATGTCCCTTATATACACCTTTGTGAAAACCATCAATATACAAGTCTAACTGCCCCTCCTTATTTTCCTTATCATTCTCAGAACCCTCTTCCACCTGTATGAAAGCATCTGTATCGAATGAGCCAACAAACACGGGACCTACGGCACGAACATAACACGCTTAACTCGAAATGTAGCCGATCCACATCTGAGCCGTACTACGAAATCGTCTGGAAAAACCCCTGCCATCTTGAGGAGGACCACCCGGCGTCCCAGTACATGATTCCCCTGATGAAGGCCACCCGAGTTTGTAATCCATCCGTTGATCTCACGATGCCTGAAACTGAAATAATTTTCTCTCCCTGCCATCTTTGTCTATCCTCCCTCCCCTGACTCTTATACCCAGAAGTAACACCACTACCCCCCTCCCCCCCCCCCCCCAATATCATCACGAAGCATTTAGCTCTTCTTGTCTCTTCTAGTTTTAACTATTATATTATATAATCTCGTTGAAAATGCCCAACTCTACTACCCACAAAAATAACTATAATTACGAATCTTTTCAAAATTCAATCATGCCCTCTAGTTATTCCTAGTTTTAAGTTAGTCGTAAAAAATTGTCCCCCTTAGTTAAACATTATTTGCTCCAATAATCTCACTGATAAAATTGTCAAACCATATTGCCACAAAAACTAAATGACCCCCCTAATCTTACGAAAATAATATTATCCCCTTGTGTAGATATATAAGATAGCTATAAAATCGCATTAGTTTCATTTAAAAAAAATCAATATGTAATCCCCTAGTTTTAAGCAATTTAAAATGTAAAACAAAACAAAATTGGCACCTTTAAGCTAACGCAACGTGCCTTATCAAATAAACGATTTGAATAAAAAAAAAATAGCGCCGCCACACCAACCTATCCCAACTATCCGTCCAATCCATTCCGGAACCGGTTCGAAATCCTGAATGGATTCAGTATGGAATCTTGCTCAAAGAAAACAACCGATTCCGATTCTATCGGTTGATGCATTTGAGCTGGAATTCATGCTGGAAGTCCGAACCGGTTCCGGACTAGTTTGACTGGGTAGAGGAATAACCGCTGTCAATTCTGTCGAACTCAGCCACAAAAAATATGACGACAGTAGCGCACCTGGTTTGAATATTCCAACTACCTTCGAAACCGTTAGAGATTTTACACAAGTTGAATGCTGAAGATGGACGCCTGTTCTCTGTGATTGAATGGTTTACTTTGATGCAGGATCGATTTTAAGAAATGTGCGGCATTTCTCCCCAAATTACCCTATTATCCTTTAGAAAAACAAAACATTTGATTTGTTTTCTGTCTTGTTTTCTATTTCGCTGCTCAAATTTGACAACAACACCGTTGCATAGAAAAAACATCCACCATTCACTTATCATCTTGGCCAAAGTGGCTGTCAAAATAGTCAAAACCAACAAGCAGTGATTAATCCCAACATAAAACTTGTCGCTCTTAGCATAGATGCAGAAGTGTTATAATAAACACATTAGCTGTATAATTTCCTCAGTTATGACCAGCTTAGGAGTATGTAGGGTCATAGAGAACAGACATCCATGATCGAACAAAAATATTTAAAAAAACGTGTGTAAACATTTGAATTAATATACGATAAACACTAGCGCCGCCACACCGACCTATCCCAACTATCCGTCAAATCCATTCCGGAACCGGTTCGAAATCCTGAATGAATTCAGTATGGAATCTTGCTCAAAGAAAACAACCGATTCCGACTATCGGTTGATGCATTTGAGCTGGAATCCATGCTGGAAGTCCGAACCGGTTCCGGACTAGTTTGACTGGGTAGAGGAATAACCGCTGTCAATTCTGTCGAACTCAGCCACAAAAAACATGACGACAGTAGCGCACCTGGTTTGGATATCCCAACTACCTTCGAAACCGTTAGAGATTTTACACAAGTTGAATTCTGAAGATGGACGTCTGTTCTCTGTGATTATAAGTAATATTAATATTTTCATATTCAACAAATTAGTATCTCAAAAACGGCGCTGGTAGTTAAATGGCAAGTCTAGGGTTTTGATGGTAGAGTCGCCTCTCTGGTGTCGGTGATAGGCACTCAGTGTAGAAAGAGACCGAATGAAAAAATATTAAATAATAACAATAATTAGCTTTTTCACCTTTCGAAAGTACAAATGTTCAATACCTTCATTGTTACGTAAACAAATAAACATAGCGAAACATCGAAATTACTCGAACATATTAATCTGAGCAACACAATTCATTTCAACAATTCACTTCCACAACTTTTAGGAGTTCATTCATAAACAGCCACAAACAGAAATGCAACCATCTACCAACGAAGCTCATCAAAGACGAAAAGCAAATGCTTTATCACTGCAATATTATACAAAATGTAAACAACCATTTCAATACTAGTCAAGTAAAAAGTCGAAATAGGAAACACATTGAATGCACGCTGCCGTGTGGCACAAATCCTCGAATACGTTCCATTTGGGCCAGTATATTCTGATTCCTGATTCTGACGGCCCACAGTGGAAAATGCCTAATCTGGCCGTGGAAGTATCGTGAGACCTCAAGAAGTCCAGGAGTCATTTTTAGAGGTTTTCGTGTAGATTTGTCCATTGACAATCCCTGATGTGTTGAAGAAATGAAACTTTGCCACATGCGCGGATCGCTTGCCAAACAAGGATTGTGTACCGAATTTCGACATCTTCTTCTTCCACTTACTGATAGCTTCCTTGTGCAATGCCACCTTGTTGGTTGCCGTTCGTGCTTGGTACATTTCGAACTTTCTATACGTGTTGTAGAAAACATTTCATTGTTTTTGCTCAAAATGAATTGAAACTTGGATCGAAATGTTGGATTGTCGTTGGAATTGGTCCAATACCATCCTGGTCATGCAGTGCTCGTTTCCTACCGCTATCATCACTCCGCTTGATGGTCTGATACTCGTAAAACGTCACATGGGTTAAGGTGCAATTCTATATTCACCCTAATTTGGCCCCTAAAAGCCCGGGCCCCTGGCTCTGGCCCAGTGTGTCCATGCGTAAAGACGGTACAGTGCGTAGAATAATTTTCCTACACTTCATTTGTCACATGGTTTAAAAGGTAAGCGTTAATGAAGATATCGGTCCTAAGACATTTGCCATAGAAATGTTTCACTAACACCAGTTAAACCATTCGGAATTCTATATTACTTTAGAATGCTTACCAACTCAAATGCCACAATTGATTTCGAAACAGTTGAGCCTAAATCGAATATTGCATTTGAGAAATCATTCCAAAATCATTTAGAATTTCGAATCAGATACACAATAGTTTTAACTACCCAGTGAGAATAATGTTTCAGAATCGTCCATTTGTTCATATTTACCTGGAAGATTTTTTTTTTGAATTTCATTCAAACTTTGGTTTTGAAATGAAAATATCGACGATCACAAAAAATGATCATATTCACTTGGAAGATATTGTTTTAATTTCATACAAACATTGGGTTTCAATTGTGGAGCTCCGTTCCATTTTTTAATTACTTCACAACGAATCAATAGGAGCCCAAACCCCTGACAATGTTTGGATTTCTTCTGCTCTCCAGGTATTCGAAAAATTATAACAATTGTACCATTAGAGATAGCTACCTATTTTATGCAGCAATTGCTTCGATTTTGTAGAACATATCGTAGTTAAATTTCAGATATCTAATTTTTGTTTGAATTTTAGTGGATTGGCGAAAATGGATCGGATTGTGGCATCGTGAACATCAACACGTCACCATCTGGAGCGGAAATTGGAGGGGCATTCGGAGGCGAAAAGCATACTGGTGGAGGACGTGAGTCAGGTTCTGACGCTTGGAAACAATATGCTCGACGATCAACAATAACGGTCAATCATTCAGCAGACTTGCCACTAGCTCAGGGTATACTCTTTGAATAAAACTGATGATATCATCTGTGAAATTTAATCACCACGCTGATATTATCACTAGCTAGGAGAGCAAGACCATATCTCCATAAGGCCCTTGTGTTTATTGAAATGTGAAGAAACCTTTTTCTCTATCGGAGTGTCATTTTAAAATCAGGAGAATAAATAATATAATGCTTGCAAAAAACGCGCAGGGCGTTGTAGCAGCTACCCATCCGAAAATCGCAACCCAACTGTGAAAAATTGGTTCCTGAAATTTTACCTGCCATGTGTCATAAAAATATACCAATTCGATAGTCAATAAACAATGAACAGTTAATATTTAATGTCATTCGGTGAAGGGAGGGGGTAGGTGCTAAGGGTTTCAGCGTGAAAACAAACACTTTTTTGTGATTTGTTTTAGAAATTTGGGTGAAGCGAATTGATCAAAACTTTTGTATATTAATGCATCATTTCAATAAAGCCGTTACAAATCATTTTGCCTTTCTCAATAGAAAGGTATTGCAATTGCTCTGAAAACCGACTTTCTAACAGAGGCCCGGAGGGCCGAGTGACATATACCATTAGATTCAGCTCGGCTTTTAAAAATTGTGCCAACCCCCTTCAAATACGTCGAAAAAAAATCAGAGGGCAATTTTTTTTATAATAACCAAATACAACCAAATAAATTCTTATAAAAGAAATGTATAGAATTCGCTCAAACTTTCAAGATTTTTTCCGAGGCCCGGAGGGCCGAGTCTTATATACCAATCGACTCAGCTCGACGATTTGAGATAATGTCGGTGTGTGTGTCTGTGTGGGTGTATGTAACGGACAAACTCTCATTCGTGTTTCTCAGCAATGGCTGACCCGATCTTATCAAAATCAATTATAAATGAAAGGCCTATCATCCAGACAGAACGCTATTAGAAGGTTTTTGATTTTGATGGTTAGTTTCCAAGATATGAATGTTTGAAGGTGCAAACTGCGTTTTTTGCAGTTTTTTGAAATTTGCTGCCGAAATTGCCGACGTATCAAGAGAGATATTGAACACTTAATTCGGACGAAAATTTATTACCATTTCCCGTAGCTAGAAATAAGACCAAAAACATTAAATGTATTATTAGCGCCAAAACGGATAATTTTAGGTCAATAATATCTTCGGAGAATTTAAAGCATTTGCTTTCTTTTGGTATTGTGATTTCTTTTGGTATTGTGATTTTACTGATTAATCCCCCTAAGAGTGAGATATTTTCATAAACTTTCTTGGAAGTGATTGTATTTAAGTAATGCCTTCAGCAAATTTGTAGCTTTTACTTTTGCGAATAACTTTACTGAAAACATCAAATACATATTTCGAATATTTTAAAAGTTATGGCTTGTTGTTTGTGGATTACCCTTTGTCGCCTATTTATTGTTCAATATAGTAATAATCCATTTAAATAAGCCAAAGTTTTCTTTCGCTAAAACGAATTTCGTATTTCATTTTTCTATCTACAAACCGCTAGAAGAACCACAGAACAGTTCCAAGATCTGAAACATATCTCGGGAAATGAAAAGCGAAATGAATAACTCTAAGCAGCGGTGTAGTCAAGAGGAGGCTTTGGGGTTTAACCACACCCTTCTCTCACTCAAAAAAAATAAAGATTGTAGTTAAAAATTTATTGATGCTGACTGATTTAATTCAATATTACAATGATAATTATCTGATCAGTACATTGATAACCTATTGAGGACCTTTGAAAAATTGTGGGAATGCGATCCTGATCTGTAACGGATCTATTGGTCTTGATCTCATAGTTGTCTAATAACATCAATATCAAATACTTGCCCAAAACATTCCAATAGAAGCTCATACCAGAGTTCTGAAATCAATCCTAATCATAACCATAATTTTCTATCATATTAAGTTCTGTTTGAAGGGGTGTACTGTAATATGGATTAGGGTCTTTTTTAATAGGAAGCGAAACTGGAATTGCTTTAATGTCTATAAAACTTAGAACCACTCACCGAAAAATTGCATAACTTCCAACATTTGCTGAAAATATTTTTATTTTGGGAATGCGTCGAGTTGAGACGAAAACGTTATAGAATTAATAACGAGAAAACCACCTTCCAAAAGTGGGGGAATTTATGAAAAATGGCGTTTTCCGTTCCGCCAGTTTCGCAGGTTTAGTATCGTCGATGAATTTTACAAACATTAAACAGCACATCATTTGATAAAATAATTTTGGTGTTATATCCTCCAAGAAGTATTAATGGCGACTTTACTCTTCAAACAAATTTAGTTCCAGACTTAATGTCTTCAGCAAAATTTTGGGGAGTGCTATTACAAACCACTTTGTTGAAGATATGAAGTCTCCATGTGTTTAAGGTATTAACATATTTTAGGCAATTTCTATTTGATTTTAAATTAAATTATTATGATTTTACTGTTTATGATAAATCTCTTCTATTGTATATAAACGATAAAATTTACATTTTATCCAAAACTTACGTTTGTGAAGCTCACAATAGAAAGCTATTTTAGCAAAAAAAACTAGTTTAAGGAACACTTCGTAAATATCATTTTATATACTGTGTTGCGTTTCGGCTTCGCCTCATCAGAAACCAACACTAACTTATTGTCGGAATAGATTAGCGCCGGCTTGACGCAAATCCCTTAAAACTAAAACACACTTTGTGTTTCAATCGAACGACTGATCAAACGTGATGTCCCGTTCGAGCAGAAGTTCTGTTTATGCCGATGAGACACAGTGAAACCGAAACTTGTCTTGGCTTAGCAGGCCTATGCGAAAGCACTATGCTATATTTCACCCTAAGGAGGAAAATTTGGTAAAAACCAAAATTTCTCGCTAGGGTGAAAATTTGTTGGTAAAAACCAGTCTTTGTATAGGAGGGCACAAATCCTTATTTCATACTGTGTTGCGTTTCGGCTTCGCCTCATCAGAAACCAACACTAACTTATTGTCGGAATAGATTAGCGCCGGCTTGACGCAAATCCCTTAAAACTAAAACACACTTTGTGTTTCAATCGAACGACTGATCAAACGTGATGTCCCGTTCGAGCAGAAGTTCTGTTTATGCCGATGAGACACAGTGAAACCGAAACTTGTCTTGGCTTAGCAGGCCTATGCGAAAGCACTATGCTATATTTCACCCTAAGGAGGAAAATTTGGTAAAAACCAAAATTTCTCGCTAGGGTGAAAATTTGTTGGTAAAAACCAGTCTTTGTACAGGAGGGCACAAATCCTTATTTCATACTGTGTTGCGTTTCGGCTTCGCCTCATCAGAAACCAACACTAACTTATTGTCGGAATAGATTAGCGCCGGCTTGACGCAAAAAAATATAGCATAGATCATTTTATAACTCGATATACTCAATATACATAGTATTCATGCCTACAATGAAAATGTTTTAAATGAAAGTCTCAACAAATTCGCTAAAGACAGGAACTCTGTTACAAATTTTTGAAAAACTCTCCATAATTTTAAAACTTCAAAGATGGCGGTTTCGTAATTATGCCATTTGGACAGTAAGATTATGCCATTTCGAGAGTTAAATTTTCACCAAATCCCCACCACACTGAATTTCTGACTTGTAGAGTAGAAACAAAGTCGTTCTACACTCGTCCACAAGAAACGAATACTGCCTATCTATTATAATACATTGAAGACCCGATTTAATCAGCCCCCAATTTTATCAGCCTCATATGAAAATATGTTTGATGGGCTGTAGCAGACAAACAAGGCTGAATTTGGGTAAATCCTTTCTTGTCCATGTTTTCCTTAGCTTAAAATATTTTTTTTAATTCTTTGCGCAAAAATAATTTTTTTTAAATATTTTTTGCGCTAGAAGACTATATTAAATAGTTATTAGACTACATCAAGCGAAGGGAAGAATATTTTAGCAGCTTCAGTTTATTATGAATAAAAAATAATAAAATAAGATTATGTAAATTATAAAGTATTTGAAATTTCTTGATAGAAGTGATGGAAGGTTATTGAAAAGTTTCGTGAAAAAGAAAATTCCAGTAATGATGATGATTTTTCCTAACGGGTTTCGAGAGTTTTTTTATTTGTTCTTTGGCATTAGTATTAGGGATAATAATTCCGATCAAAGATACTACTGGGAAATCATTTTTGGGAAAAGTCGATATCGAACTAAAGTTTGAACTATGCACGCATGCACTTCAGAGGTAGCGAGATATCAAGAGCTAAAATTTCAGTGCTTGGTTCTCAGTCGCGTTGGGAATTTGAGTAATTATATATATATATATATATATATATATATATATATATATATATATATATATATATATATATATATATATATATATATATATATATATATATATATATATATATATATATATATATATATATATATATATATATATATATATATATATATATATATATATATATATATATATATATATATATATATATATATATATATATATATATATATATATATATATATATATACTACGGGGTTCCAAATAACTGTGCAAATTTTGGGGCCGATTGGTTTTGACTCGGCGTAGCGCACCGGCAGTGTTGACAAAAACAATGACTTTTGGCATTTAATTCGAATATCGATCTTTAGGAAGGTTGGAAGTCTGTAGAATTGAAAATGCAGAAAAGTAGTTTTTCCCATACTAATTCCTATACAAATTTCAAGGTCGTCAAACGGTGGGATAACAAAATTCTCACAAGTTTCCTATCTCATGCCTCCACGCGAGTCTAAGTCTATTGATGACATTTGGTCCTTAGACCGCCGACGACTGGGTGCTATCAGTCTTCTGCCGATAGTAGCAGAATGAAAGGGTGCGAACAGATCTAGTCGAGAAAACATTGCCGTAAAAATGAATAGTTGATCGGAAATTAGCCCCAATACGAATAATCTGACTAGTATCTATGATCACGGATCAATACGTATCGAAAATTCGCTGCGTCTGTTTTTATGAACCTAATTTCAAGCTCCGTTATTGCTAACAAGCCCGTGCATCAGGTTAACAATCCTTTATATTTATATTCGGTGTTCGTTATTATCGCTCGTATACATGTATTCCACAAACAATCTGATATGGAAAATAAGAAATACTTTCCTTGATTTATATCATCTCGCGTTATTTTTGGCTGTATAATGTGTTATCACTCGGTAGTTTTCAAGCCCATAAATATATCGTAGAGAAGAAGTAGCGAATTCTGTCCAAATACTGTTGCAATAAATAGTGATCCGGCCCATTACGCAGATAAGATTAGCTTTTCTAGGCAATACTCCCACGGTCGGCCGAGTGGAGTTCAAATTGCTTTTGCTTAGGGAACATAGTATACTCTCGGTAGCCGGCTGCCCAGAGTTTAAAAAGAACCAAAAACTTAACAAGATCTCTTTTTCGAGTGATCGTGCACTCAAAGACTAACTAAACAACTACCTAATAAAATATGCTTTACAGGTCGCATCGCTTGCTTGGAGCGAATCCTAGACCTGATACCCTTCGAAACTACCAACTCCGCGACACCTATGGATGAGTCTGATGAATCATCGTCCTTCCGTTAAGTAGGTAGAGCATCAACACGTTCTGTCTACCTTATCCTTTATCCTTCCCCGTGAACGATGGAGATGGGGGCGGCCGGCAATGATGGCTATCATGCTGTTGAGGTTTTAATATGGGTCGGATTGATATGAATTCCTACTTACCATTTCCTAAGCAACTCTTATTAGATAATCAGCAGTCAAACATGATGAAGTCAGTGTGCAATCCGCCAAAATCATCGTCACAATGCAACGCAGCGCAACTAATTCCCATACAAATTTCAAACGCAATATAACAATACCCCACCCTAATATATATATATATATATATATATATATATATATATATATATATATATATATATATATATATATATATATATATATATATATATATATATATATATATATATATATATATATATATATATATATATATATATATATATATATATATATATATATATATATATATATATATATATATATATATATATATATATATAATTACAAGGAAGCCTCCGAACACGCCACGCGGCATCAGCAGGTTCTACCACATGGCACGGGCACTTCCACCACATGGCAACACAACGGCACCGTTATCAATTCGGACCCTCATCAACGTGGCCAACGTAAAATTGCAGACTAGACAGAACGATCGAATAAATCGATCGTGCTAGGAGCAGCAGCATTCAGTCTTGTATTAGAAACGTTCGAGTGAAGTGCAGTGATTTTTGAATTTATAATAAACATAGTTTTTTAAAACACCCAATGTAGGGTTGTGATTATTATTGGTGCAGCCGGTATTAGAAAGTAAAGAAGTGATTTATCGGAAAAACAGTGGACTTTCATCCTAACAAAGTGAAAAAAGGGATACCCGCTAAAATAAAACTTAGCATCGCTGGCTGAAGGCAACAGCCGCCAGAGTGATTCGAGGATCCCCCACCGATAAACACGTGGAGCAGCGTTCTTCAGCTACCTACACCACGACAGGTGAGTCAGTTTTTTTAATTTCAAAGAAAAACATTACTCATTTCGGATCATCGTACTACCAGATAGGCGCTCATCCAACCAGAAGATCGCACTACTAAATAGACGATCTTCTAATTGGCGTACTACCAGATAGGCGCTAATTCGAACAACACACTACTAGATAGGTGTCGTTCTTTGAAATCAACGAATGCCAAAAGCACTGAAAGACGCAAGGCAAAACAAATTTCTGTGCAGCAGGAATTTGAGCTCTTCAGAAGAATCTATCGATTCCATCGAGTCCAGAGGACATTCACACGTCCCCATCGACCAAGGAAAAATTGACGAGCTGACAAACATTATGTCGCTCAACAACACTAATGATCAACCCGTTGATCACCCCACCCTGGATGGTATCTTAGTTGCAATAAAACAAATCAGTAACAGGCAACAACAGCAAGAAGTATTCTTAGGTGCTATACAAGCAAAAATTAATAGCAGCGCGAGTGCCGGACAATTTATGCCGACGCCGCAATCACCACAACACTTAACTACGTCAGGCGATCCGTTCAAGATACCTGACCCAATCAAAATGCTACCCGCATTTAAAGGGAGCAAAAAACAATTAAACAGCTAGCTGGAGACAGCAGAAAAAACCTTGAGTGTCTTTGAACCCTTAGTGAGTCCATCGATATTCCAAATGTACGTCACAGCAGTGGCAAATAAAATTGAAGGTGAAGCAAGGGACATCTTGTGTACAAACGGTAGCCCTACAACCTTCACTGAAATTAAGGAAATTCTAAACGCCTGCCTAGGCGACAAACAAGAATTATCCACATACAACTGCCAACTCTGGCATACAAAAATGGATGGTAATATTAATCAATATTACCAGAAAACCAAACAATTAATACAGAATATAAAATCGATCGCAAAACAAAATATAACTCCAATTGGGACGCCATAAATTCATTTATAGACGAATACAGCCTGCCAGCATTTATTAGTGGCCTACAAAAACCCTACTTCGGCTATGTCCAGGAAAACGGTCCTAAAGATATCGAACAAGCATACGCATTTCTTTGCAAATTCACCTCCAATGAAACTACCCGCATCCCGATCAGAAAACCATATCAAAAATATATCAAAATTATTGCTCGATTTGATATTTATATCATATGATCATATAATTTTGATATATGTCGCTTGGAACAAATAATAAAAAAATTTAAATTATATCATGTTTTGATTTGTCAATAATGATATCATATAATATATCATATTTATATCAACCATATTGTCTTTTCAACATACTAAGAACAACAAAATAATATCTTTCCAAGATAGTTTTACGAAGCTATAATGATGCCATTAGAAATGAATCCTCCCAAGTACTGGCTCCAAATCGCATTACTGGTAGTCTTGTCTTGTCATAGGTTGGAATGTAAATACATAAGAGAATTTGTAAAGTTACTCGCTGATTACAGAACACAACAGAGAAAATGTTCCGCTGTAGGCCCACGAAGCAGCAAGTAGCTTTAGAGATTTGATTAGACCGGTTTCGGCATACGACAAGCCAAAAGAACAGCACTCTGTAAATCCTGAAGAGGAATGGAAGCTAAATGTATATAAATTGCAGGCAAGCTATTAAAGAAGAGTATAAAAGACTGGCACATGCGAAAGAAAAGGATTAAGCATTTTGAATATACTAAGGATGTAAAGCGCAAAACAGGAACGCCCCAGAAAAAAATTAACAAATTATAAAAGTACGCTGAACTAACTGCGAGTTCTAAGTTAGAACAACTTCTATCAAGTAGCTGCGACGGTAATAATAATAATCAAATTAGTAACACAGTGAAATTAAATGCAAATTGTACTAATGAGAATTATCTTTAACAAGAAATTATTTGATTTATTAATTAAAAACAAAAAAAAATATTAGGACCCGTCCCCCAAATCTTACGAATATTATATTATACCCTCTTTTATATGTATAAGTTAGCTGTAAAGTTTTTTTTTAGTTTCATTATATAAAACAAAATAATATTGAAATGTGTAACCCCCTAGTTTTAAGAAATTCAAAATGTAAAACAATGAAAAAATGGCACCTTTAAGCTAACGCATACGTGCCTTATCAAATAAACAAATTGAAAAAAAATAAATAATTGGATTTATGTGATACAATTCTGATATTTTCAGATATAATTACTGTCCTCAATTAGATATACACTATCTTAAATATCCGTCTGTTTGATATAATTAATATATCAAACCAAGAATCAACAAAAAGACTTTATATCAAAATAGACTGAGATATAATAAGATATAACCGATGCATTTTCTTGGTATAAAAACTTGATATTTTAACAACTATCCAGCTATATTTTATAGCAAACAGAGATATATATTTTTCCATGATATAATATCTTATTTTGATATAATTTTGATGTTGATTTCTGATCGGGATGATAAACAGAAACAATATCCTAAATACACTCCATCTGTAGAAAATAGCAACTTCAACAAAAAATTAAAAAACCGAAACGACGAAGCCAAACCAAACCGGCACAAGTTCAATCAACCCAAATTCGAACCATCTCAACGAAAATTTAAAACCGAGCCAATGGACGTCGATTCCTCAATCCGAAGCAAGTTTACACTGAACAAACAAATAAATAATAACGAAATTTCCGATGGAGATACAGAAAGTGAACAAAGCGAAACCGAAGAAATTTTTTATTGTATTTCAACTCAGAACTCAGAAACGTAACAAAGCAACTGAAGTCACACAATTTTTTACCATATCTCGTAATCACCAAATAAAATACGGGCCAAACCTTTAAATTTTTAATTGATTCAGGAGCCAACAAGAACATTGTGAAACCTGGCATACTTAGTAAGAAAAAAACAATCCAACCAACTAAAGGGCGAACACGAAATTATTGCGACACATTCAACAGGGCATAACTTTTTTACCATTGGGTAAAAATCAACCAAATTTTGCACACTTTCTCATTGATGTGTATTGTTTACATGCTGTCAAACTCGAAGTCGTGTTTTTCGATTCAACGAAAATGGAGGTGAACCAACGCGAGTGGAGAGAACAAATTCTTTCCAAACACCTGGAATTTCCTGACCTGTCGCACCGGCAGTTGGGAAAAATGTTGAACATTCACCATTCAACCGTCTCCAGAGTGTTGAAGCGGTTCCAGGAGCGGTTGACGTTGGACCACGGCAAAGGAGCTGGAAGAAAACCGGGACCGGAGAACAAAAAGACGGAGGGAAAGGTGAAGCGGATGATTAAAACAAATCCCAACGTCTCAAGCCGTGATTTGGCTAAAAAGATCGGCATGTCGCAAAGCTACGTCCAGAATGCAAAGAAGAGAGCTGGACTACATACATACAAGGTACAGAACTTCCCAAACCGCGATGAGCGGCAACAATCGACGGCTAAAACTCGGGCATGGAAGCTCTACGAGAAGATGCTGACAAAATATGGCTGCTGTGTGATGGACGACGAAACGTATATAAAAACCGATTTTAAGCAGATTCCGGGGTTGGAGTTTTTCACCGGCAAGAGCAAGTTCTATGTGGACGACAAATTTAAGAAGAAGAAAATGTCGAACTTCGCCCAAATATCTCATTTGGTAGGCCATCTGCTCTTGTGGACTGAGGAGTGAGCCTTTCGTGACAAAAGGAACAGTAAATGGCAAGATCTACAAATCTGAGTGCCTCGAGAAGCGCCTTTTGCCGTTCTTGCAGCAGCACGACGAAGCTCCGCTATTTTGGCCAGATTTGGCATCATGCCACTATTCTAAAAGTGTCCTGGAGTGGTATGAGGCCAATTCTGTCCATTTTGTTTCAAAGGACATGAATCCGCCAAACTGTCCGGAGCTGCGCTCGGTTGAGCAGTACTGCGCAATGATGAAGCGGGAACTTCGGAAGAGCAAGAAGACAGTCAAAGACGAGAAGGACATGTTAAGAAAATGGAAAAAACTGAGAAACTGGTACCGGATGACACTGTAAAGACTTTGATGGAGGGCATCAAGCGAAAATGCGTTCAATTTTACACTCAAGGCTCCATCGATTAACTTTTCTTTTGATTTTTGAAGTAAATATATGTATAAAACTACCCAAAATTTTTTGTTTGATTGTAAACATTATAAGAAAATTGGCATGATATTTTCGGTGTCGCAATAATTTTGTGTTCGCCCTTTACCACTAGAAACATTACAGGTGATAGAATAGTGCACAAAAAGGGTAAATGTAAAGTACTAAGTGAAAAATTACCACCAATTACCCTATATGAATTAGATTTCCACCCCGAGTTCGACGGTCTTATAGGCACAGAAACCCTTTCAAAATTCAACGCCGTATTGAATTATCAGAATCTCACACTAACAGTGTGTGACACAATATTCCCGGTACATAAATACAACATCGAACCAACGAGATTCGAACAAAACCATTTTCTCACCCTTAGCACCGATAAAAACGGTGATTGGCTTGTCACTAAACCTTCAAAATTGAATGAAAACATAATCATCGAACCCGGAATCTATAGAGCTAAAAATAATAGAACCACAGTCGTAATTCGAGCAAACAAGAAACCAATCTCACATACCTCATTCCCGGAATTAAAATTACAAGTTAACAACTTCGAAACACGAAGTTTCTTCTCAGACAAACCGAGTATGAAAAAATTGGAACCACACCCATTCGACGAACTAATCAGAACAAAACACCTTTCCAAGTTCGAAAGAGACCGACTACTAGATACCCTTAAGAATCATAGCGATGTAATACTTAAAGAAAACGAAAAACTAATTGCAACTACGAAAATTACATACAATTAACACAACTGACGACCTCCCGGTCTATACCAAAACCTACAGATACCCCCATGCTCATAAAGAAACCGTAAAAGAACAAGTCAACGATATGCTAGAAAACGGCATCATAACACACTCAGAATCTCCGTGGAACGCACCAATTTGGGTAGTTCCCAAGAAATTGGACGCATCTGGGAAAAGGATATTCAGGGTTGTCATCGATTATCGTAAATTGAACGATAAAACAATCGAGGACAAACACCCCATACCTCAAATTGAAGACATACTCGACAGTTTGGGGAAAGCAACATACTTTACCACTCTAGATTTAAAATCAGGTTTCCACCAGATTGAACTCGACGAAAGTTCAAGAAATAAAACTGCTTTCAGCACTGATCAAGGGCATTATGAATTTCTACGAATGCCGTTCGGATTAAAAAACGCACCGGCGACATTTCAACGAGTTATGAACTCAATACTTGGCGACCTAATCGGAAGAGTTTGTTACGTGTACCTCGACGACATAATAGTGTTTGGCAGGAATTTGAAACACCATTTAGAAAATCTTTGAAGTTCTCAAAAGACTAACCCTATCAAATTTGAAAATCCAGGTGGATAAGTGCGAATTCTTAAGAAAAGAATGTGAATTCCTAGGACACAGATAAAACAATCTCTAGGACTGCTTAGTTACTATAGGAAATTTAACATGGATTTTTCAAAAATAGCAAGACCAATGACAAAATACCTAAAAAGGAATGATACTCAACACAAAAGACCCAGAATACATTGCACAGTGGTCCAGATCGCTAATTTAGGAGGAATTTTTACTTTCTGACAAACCTGTATAATTTTGCCATATCATGTCTTAGGATGAATTGGTGTACATCAGAAGATGCTTCTTTTTTATTGGAATAGTTATTAGGGTGGTTCAAATTTATCTAAAATACAAAAATAAACTTTTTACTGAAGAAAGATAGAGCTCCACAGTCTTCCACAAAGTTGTAAAGTAACTTATTTTGAAGAAATTTGTTGAATATATTAAAGCTCTATCTCTTTTAGTTTTTGTTATACAAGAAATTTAAAAAAAAGATTAGGGTGATTCTGAAAAAAAAACGTTTTTTTAGTATAACTTTCGTATCTTTTACTTTTTGTTAACACAACCTTTGAACAGCTCATTGAAAACTTCAAGCCGAGTATTTTTCTCCAAGACACCGAAGGTCTAACTTTTTTCTTCAAAAAGTTATGGGCACTTTTCGTTAAAAAATAGCCTATTGCAAGGCTCAATATCGCTGATGCGGGCATCTAAAATTGAATACTGTTTCAACCACATGAAAGACCATACTTTTTAGCATATTTGAGCAAAAATTGGCGAATGCGATATTTTTTTAAAATTTGCAATTTAGATTTAAAGTTTGTAGTTTTGCAGATTCAACGCATTAACGCATTTACACACATATCGTTGTATTATGAAAAAAGCCACTTTCAAATATCATTCTCTCGTCGCAGCAAGCTTTGCATAAGTGAAACGACTGTCGTAAAATGTTTTTTTATTTTATTCGTTTTAAATAAAACAAGTAAATATGGATATTAGTCGAAGAGAGTTGGCGAATTTGCTTATCACTGGTAAAAAGACAGATGAACAGCTTAAGTTCATTACAAGTAGTAATCCAAATGTAAAATTGAGACTTGTTAATGTTCGAAAGAAATTTTATATTTTGTTAAAACAACCTTTGAACAGCTTTTAGAAAACTTCAATCCACGTTTTTTCATAACTCTGAAAGTCTAACTTTATTCTTTCAAAAGTTATTTCGCTCATAAATAGAAACTTTTCGCTCATAAATAGCCCTTTTTCAAATGTCATTATCTATGATTGGGGCAAATAAAAGTAAGTTCGGATTGAACCATAGAAAAGAACATACTTTTAAGTATATTTGAGCAAAAATTGGAAAATATTATTTTTTTAAACATGTAATTTTAAATTAATTAACCAAAGTTTTAAATCTTGTCGCATAGCGACATAAACGCAATTTGCCAAAGCCTTTGTATTTCCTTTTCTGTTTTGCTTACATATCAACAATACAGAATGTGTTCATTAAAAAATCGTGTATTGTCCCAAATACACGATAACAAAGACCACCCGATAGCATTTGCTTCAAGAACACTAAATAAACATGAAGTTAACTACCCAACTGTCGAAAAAAGGGCCTTTCCATAATCTGGGCTACCGAAAAATATAAACCTTTCCTATACGGCCATAAGTTCAAACTAGTGACAGACCACAAACCACTAACATTTATAAAAACCTCGAACAAAAACACCAAAATACTGAAATAGAGGCTTGAGCTGGAAAACTATGACCCATAGAATACAAGACAGGTAGAACAAACGTCGTCGCCGACGCCTTGAGTAGAAAAGTAGAAATCAATATGACAGAAACCGATGATAGAACAGTCCACTCTGCAGACACCTCTTCAGACTTCTTCCTACACTTTACGGAACGACCAATTAACATCTGCAGAAATCAAATAATTTTTAAACACGCCAGAATCAACACAACTATCCATGAGACAATATTTCCTCACCATACCCAAACCATTATTTGTAGTGACAATCTCAACAAAGATTTGATAACAAACACCATCAAACAATATCATAATGGAAAGCAAACCACTATCCTCGCCCCCGAAGACACTCTACAACTCATACAAGAAGTATACCGAGAACACTTTTCAGGTTCACCCTCACACTTCGTACTAGACCTGTGCGCCGCCGCGCCACGCCGCCGCCGCCGGTGATTTTTAACGTACGCCGACGCCGAACGGTAGATCGGCGGCGCGCCGCCGATGCATTTTTCCCGCGCCGACAATTCGCGAACTCTAAAATTGTTGACTCATAATTTTATCCACAAATCTAGGAACATTGTCTATGGACCGAATATACGATGTTAACTGATTCATGATTTGTCACATCTTGATCAGTATTTGGTATTATTGGTCGTCAATTGCATTACAAAATCAAAATAATCTTGATATTTTCTCGAAAACCATTATACGACACTCGTTATATCATTCAAAGATCCATTTTTGCTTCGTCAACTGGTTATGATTGTGAGCATATAAGTTTCAATTCACCATTCGTGTACGTGAAATGATCCACAAATTAAAAAAAAACTTCCACTTTCAAGATATATGTGCCTGAAATTTACGATTATGTAACTGATCCTAATCTTTGCACGTAATCAATTTAACTGGAACGCAGTGTATTATTCATTGATTTTTTAACCGATTCTTAATTCCTAATATGCTATACACGATTCACCAGTCGAGCTCGTGAAACTGTTCATGATGTAATTCATGCAGTAATTAATTTTCCACATAATCTTATTATAGTTACGTAAACAATTACAAGGAACTCAGACTATTATTCATGGATTATTCGCTCTGCTTTTTGGTTTTGAAAATTCTATGTGAGCTATTGTGTACAACTGCTAGCAACCAGTCTCATAGGCACGACCATTAGATACAAAGACATTACTAGGACTTGTAACCCTGTTATTCCTTTGTTAAAATTCAGAGAAATGTTCGGAATTAAATGAAACTGTGCTGTGCAAAATACATTACCTAGCCACAATTCACGTTCGTGAAATAATTTAGAAAACTATAAGATACGTGACTCTGTGTAAAAAATCCAACGGTAAGCTCAAGACTAAAATATCACGATAACACGACGAGAATTTACGAAAATCGTTGCACGTCGTTCAATTCTTGACTGTTTTAGTCAATAAAGTTAATACAAATCAATGTTTCATCGAGTTATGAATTAGAATCATAAAAATATTAAACATATTCAGACACAACTACTAAACATTTGAGTATAATGTCATCTTTTTTTTGCGTGAACTAGTTTTGTGAAAACACAAAAATTATTTTCAATACGAGGTTAATTTATAATTTATTGAATCGTGACCTATTTTAAAAAAAAAGTTCTCGAAGAATAGTTGAGCAAAGTGATCTTGACTTTTCGCGACGCTGGTGCACAGATGTGGCGATGCAGAGGGTAAGATTTCTTGTCTCATAAATTATTCATCGTGTGATCTAGCCACACTCAAAAAAGATTTTCAGTGTCAGTTGCACCAGCCCGGTATCACATACAAATACGACGTAATACGAGATGAATTTTCATCACTCGTAGAAAAAAACGGTCGATTTCAATTACAAATCGGTGGCGTTAGTGAAGAGATTTTGACATAGAGCTAAATGCGTTACTTAGATTCCGCACCCACCCGAAAACGTTACGGTCTTTTTAATCTTATGCAAACCAAAACAAACAATATGGGCCGGAAATGTGAAATTCATTCTTGTCGAAGTGCCCAAAGTGGGAGTTGTTCACAATCATTTCTTAAGTTACAACACGATTCCGATCGGTGAGTAAGCACATAATAGGATGTTAGTAATTTAATTGATTGGGTGTATCGAATGTATGCAATGGATTAGAATTTGTTGGTCCCCGGAACTGCTGGAGAAATTGGCGGGGTGCAGGTGCTACGAAAACTAGAGATACGCTCAGACCATTTTCAATCAGACTTGTTTAGTGATCAGTTTCAACCTAACAGGAGCTAACACGTCAAGTCGTGGAATGATTATGATTGATAGTAACTGTATATTTAGGTTTCGTCAGGGTGTAGATCTGTATGATTCCAGCACATCGAGCATATTTTGCACTCATGATAGAAGCAGATCGTACGTTGTAAGAAAATGTAGTGCCAGGGAATCGTATTTTTTTTATTTTTGATTATAGAGGTTTTAACCTAAAGGTCATTCGCCTCTTCGGGTTAGAAAAATCTCTTATGAAAAATTTCTAACCCTATGTGCGGGGTCAGGACTCGAATCCAGGTGCGCTGCGTACAAGGCAATCGATTTACCAACTACGCTACGCCCACCCCCAGGGAATCGTATTCCTTATCATCGTGGCGATTTTGTACTTACAAGAAGTAAAAGTAAACACCAGCCTGGAAAATGAAGTAATGTGTCTACCTTGAAAACTGTCCTTACACGATCATTAAAAGTGACATTTCTGCGCAATAATGCCAATAATAACGCCTCGTGTTAGGGTACCTGATATCTGCGGGATTCTAAAAGAGCGACGGTAAACAACCCAGGGACAACTTGACAGATAGTGCTTGTTTCATATATGCACCACCGATTTGATGGTGGCGCTAGTATGCTTTCTCTGTATGAGTACCACGAGCAACGAAACGAAAAAGTTTCAAGAGAAAAGCGTGTTTCGTTACGTGTGTTATGAACGCCGTCAATGCGGCTAGAACAACATTTAGAAAAAGCTTATTCCAAAATATGAATAAAGAAAACTATTATTAGAGAATAAATTTATCCCTAACTGAAAACCGTCAGCAAAGTTACATAAATGTTATTATATATTTAGCTGGAAGTCGTTGTTTTTAACAACCAGCTCTCTTCCTTCCTTAACATGTTTTGGTTTTCTTGTTGTGTGAAGTTTGAAATCGTTAAATCATTGGTACTTTTTATCTCGAGAAATGTAAATGAAAAACATTTTGGCCAATGAAAGTACATCACCACCAAGCTTAACAATTCGTTTTGAATAGAATTTGTGTTTTTATTAGAATTCTAGCAACAAAAAGAAATGGTAGAAATGCTTAAATTGATTATTTTCCACAGATATGGAAAATAATAAATGGGATGCGCCTTTTTCAAGTTTTGCTCCATTCGTGCCGCCATGACCTCACCAAATCACCTCAAAATTTGCTAATGAATTCAATTAATGGGAGCTGTCAATTGTCACCGGGCTTACGGTAAAGATCACTAAATTTCCTAAAAAAAACTGTTTTACCGTTGCTTAATTTCCCAAATATAGAACAATAAATAATTATTATGGGTCATTGAAATACAGTCGTTATTCTGCATTCTCCAAATTTGTCCATTTTTTTATTCATTTCGTTTATTTGATAGGCACAAATGCGTTAGCTTGGCGGTGCCAAATTCTTTTGTTTTTACATTTTGGATATTTTAAAACTAGGAGGTTACAATGTTGGAATATTTTTTTTAAAAAAGAAAAATTTTACAGCTATCTTAAGACTAGAAATAAGATTCTATATACAAGAGAGGGGGCAAAAGATTCTTTTATGAAAAAATTTTAAAGCAAGGAATTCAATAGTGATAATTTTTAGGAAATATTACAGTTATCTTAAAACTAACAATATAGTTTGGTACACAAAAGGGGGAACAAATATTTATGAGAAAATTCGCAGGTGTTTTAAGACTAGGGATACAATTCTATTTACAAGATGGGGGACAATAGTTTTAACAAAGAGGTAAAATTACAACTATCTTAAAACTAGGAATACAGAATACAAATTTGAACTTTTTTAGCGGAGACTTATGCTTGGTCAAGATATTCAGAGGGGGGCTGTAGAAGCAGTTGTATCAAGAACAGGGGAGAGAAAGCGTAGATGGTGACCGGGAGAGAAGAGCAAAACTTGCAACTTTCGGGTAAACGGGAGATCAGCGAAAGATTACCGCCTCAGTGTAGTAGGTCGGATTGGCGGATGGTATTCTTCGGACCCGCGGGGAATCCTTCAAAAGTCATCGGACCTTGAGTCGCTCTCGCTTCAGTTTCCGTAGTGGTAAGTGCGACGGCGGTTACATAGTTGCAGTCTGGAGCTGATCGGTCCCACAAGGCAGGAGAAAGCTTCTAAAACGAGAAATAAAAAGAGAGGGGCTAAATTGGGATATTTGTCGTTTTTATGAAAGTATAAATAAGGGACATATAGGGGAAATCACGATTTGCCAGTATATCTCGGACTGGGACATTGGGTGGTCTACCTCGGGCCCGAAGGGAATCCTTTAACTGAGACCTGGCGTCCAAATACCCGGCGCATACCCAGACAACGTGCTCGATGTCGTGATAGCCCTCGTCACAAGCGCACAGACTACTCTCCGCAAGCCCAATACGCCGCAAATGCGCATCCAAGGTGTAGTGGTTGGACATAAGTCGGGACATTACACGAATAAAATCCCGACCCACATCCATCCCTCTGAACCAAGGCTTCGTTGATACCTTTGGGATAACGGAATGTGGCCATCGTCCAAGTTCACCAGTGCTCCACGAGGTTTGCCAACTGTTGAGTGTCCTCTGACGACAAATACTAAAAAATTCGTTGAAGCAGATTGGT
The DNA here is from genome assembly GCF_030247195.1 of Topomyia yanbarensis. Taxonomy (NCBI): domain Eukaryota; kingdom Metazoa; phylum Arthropoda; class Insecta; order Diptera; family Culicidae; genus Topomyia; species Topomyia yanbarensis. The sequence goes on along the minus strand of NC_080670.1, from coordinate 138,788,003 downwards.
CTTTCGTATATGTCACCATTTAATGCGCCCACCTTTGCTAATGAGTCGGCCTTTTCATTGCCCGGGATAGAGCAATGAGAGGGGACCCACACAAAGGTAATTTGATAAGATTTTTCAGATAACGTACACAAGGACTCCCGTATCTTCCCCAGGAAATATGGGAATTGCTTTTTGGGCTTCATCGCACGAAGAGCCTCGATGGAGCTGAGGCTGTCCGAAATGATGAAGTAGTGATCTGTGGGCAGAGTGTCGATGATCCCAAGGATGTACTGAATTGCAGCTAACTCTGCGACGTAAACTGAAGCGGGATCATTGAGCTTGAATGAAGCGGTGATAGTATTGTTGAAGATACCGAAGCCAGTGGACCCATCGAGATTTGATCCGTCAGTGTAGAACATTTTGTCACAGTCGACTTCTCGGAATTTATTATAAAATATATTGGGGATCACTTGCGGGCGTATATGGTCCGGGATTCCACGAATCTCTTCCTTCATGGATGTGTCGAAGAATACAGTAGAATCAGAAGTATCTAGGAAACGAACACGCTTGGGAGTATATGAAGAAGGATTAATGCTCTGTGCCATGTAGTCGAAGTACAAGGCCATAAATCGGGTTTGAGAATTAAGCTCGACGAGCCTCTCGAAGTTTTCAATCACCAACGGGTTCAGAATGTCGCATCGGATGAGCAATCGATATGAGAGTTCCCAAAATCGATTTTTTAGCGGAAGAACGCCCGCCAGCACTTCGAGACTCATCGTATGGGTCGAGTGCATGCAACCCAAGGCAATGCGCAAGCAACGATACTGGATTCTCTCCAGTTTGATGAAGTGTATGTTCGCAGCGGAGCGGAAACAGAAACACCCGTATTCCATCACCGACAATATCGTTGTTTGGTATAACCTGATCAGGTCTCCTGGGTGAGCACCCCACCATGTTCCAGTTATTGTTCGGAGAAAATTGATCCTTTGTTGGCATTTCTGTTTCAGATACCTAATGTGACATCCCCAGGTACCTTTAGAGTCGAATCAGACCCCGAGATATTTAAATGTGAAAACCTGGTTGATCGTTGCACCCATTAATAGAAGCTGGAGTTGCGCCGGCTCACGCTTCCTAGAAAAAACAACCAACTCAGTTTTCTCCGTGGAGAATTCAATACCCAGCTGAAGAGCCCAAGCAGACAAATTGTCCAAGGTATTTTGTAATGGTCCTTGCAAGTCGGGAGCTTTGGGCCCTGTAACAGAGACCACGCCGTCGTCTGCAAGTTGCCTTAGCGTGCATGAATTGGCAAGACAATCGTCAATGTCATTCACGTAGAAATTGTAGAGCAGGGGACTTAGACATGAGCCCTGGGGAAGACCCATGTAGCTAAATCACGATGTTGTTAAATCGCCATGCGAAAAGTGCATGTGCTTTTCAGACAACAGGTTTAGCAAAAAGTTATTTAAAATTGGCGAAAGACCATGCTGGTGCAGCTTCTCTGACAGAATGTTGATAGAAACTGAGTCAAAAGCCCCCTTAATATCCAAGAAGACTGATGCCATCTGCTCTTTGTTAGCATAGGCCATTTGGATTTCTGTAGAAAGCGGAAGCCAAATTGTGTATCTGACAGTAAGCCATTTGCTTCAACCCAATTGTCGAGGCGAAACAAGATCATTTTCTCGAACAACTTCCGAATACAGGACAGCATTGCAATCGGCCGATACGAGTTGTGGTCGGAGGCTGGTTTTCCTGGTTTTTGGATGGCGATGACCTTCACTTGCCTCCAGTCATGAGGGACAATGTTACCCTCAAGAAACTTGTTAAATAAGTTCAACAAGCGCCTTTTTGCGGTGTCAGGCAGATTCTTCAGCAAGTTGAATTTGATTCTGTCTAACCCTGGGGCGTTATTGTTGCATGATAAGAGAGCAAGTGAGAACTCCACCATCGAAAACGGTGTTTCGTTCGCGGTATCGTGAGGAGACGCGGCGCGGCACGTTTTCTGTACCGGGACAGAGTCCGGACAGATCTTCTTGGCGAAAGCAAATATCCAACGGTTTGAATATTCCACGTTCTCGTTGGTACTATTACGGTTACGCATACGTCGAGCCGTACCCCAAAGAGTGCTCATCGCTGTTTCTCTCGTTAACTTGTCGACGAACCGGCGCCAATAACTGCGTTTTTTGGCTTTCATTAGACTCTTCATTCGCCTTTCTAACGACGCGTACTGTAGATAGCTAGCGGGTAACCCGTCTTCCCGGAAGGCCTTATATGCAGTGGACTTTTCCGCGTACAGCTCTGAGCACTCTTTATCCCACCACAGGGTGGGAGATCGTCCATGGGTATTCGCGCTGGGTACTGGTTTAGTCTGAGCTTGATTCGCACTGTCGAGAATCAAGCCAGCCAAAAACCTGTACTCTTCCTCCGGAGGAAGTTCTTGAGTGGATTCGATTTTAACGGATATCGCGGTCGCGTAACTCTTCCAATCAATGTTCCGTGTGAGGTCATACGAGACATTGATTGTTTCCGATGGTCTTGAACCGTTAGCAATTGAAATCACGATAGGCAAATGATCGCTACCGTGGGGATCAGGGATCACCTTCCACCTGCAATCTAACTGTAGCGATGTCGAGCATAGCGATAAATCCAACGCGCTTGCGCGTGCTGGTGGTGTAGGAATCCGCGTCATTTCTCCCGTGTTTAAGATGGTCATGTTGAAATTGTCGCAAAGATCTTGGATTAATGTTGATCTATTATCATCATGAAGACAGCCCCATACCGTACCGTGCGAGTTAAAGTCTCCCAGAACTAGCCACGGAGCCGGTAAGGATTCCGTGATATTACAAAGCGTTCGGTGCCCTACCGAGGCTCTAGGAGGAATGTAGATGGAAGCAATGCAAAGGTCTTTACCTTTGATTAAAACTTGACAAGCGACAATTTCAATGCCTGGTGTCGAAGGGAGGTTAATTCGGTTGAAAGAATAGCACTTTTTGATCCCCAAAAGTACTCCTCCATAAGGGTTTTCTCGATCCAGACGGATTATATTAAAGTCGTGGAAGTTGAGATTTATATCGGAAGTTAACCAGGTTTCACATAATGCGAAAGCATCACATTTTAAACTGTTTAGTAAGAATTTGAAGGAATCGATTTTCGGGAGGATACTTCTGCAATTCCACTGTAGGACAGTGATCGAATCAGTGACCTCGTTTGATGACTTAGCTATCGAAGGATACGATCGCTGCAAGTAGGGGCCATTTAGCAGTCAACTGTTTCAAAAATGTTTGCACCATAGGGAGAAAATGTATCAGAATGCTTTTAAGAGGATCAGTAACATTGAAAGCTGTGAAAATTAAGTCCATTATGTCAGAAAATTTCATTAGTCCGCTACTGGACTGAGTATCTGTTTGAAAAAAGGGAACACTTGGGGTTTTTGGTGTTCCTGGAAGTGGTGGATACTCCTTGTTAGAATTAAAATTTCCAAGTCCTGGAGCAAATTTCTTCGGCTTTTGTGCATTACTTCCGTTGGATTTATTGATTGTAGTTGGCGCACTCTGAGTGGACGACACCTTGGCACCCTTACGAGGCAATCTAGGGGAGGCTAGATTTCTCCTCTTCCTGGACTCCCCTGAGTTAACCAAAGATGTTCCCTCTTGTGGGTCGTCAGATTCTTGCTCAACGCCAGCCAAAAGAGCAAAGGAATTTTCGGAAGGGACAGATGACGAAGCATTCTTAAGAATTTCTGCATAAGAGCGCTTCGAGCGTTCCTTAAGGGAGCGCTTAATTTTATCCCCGCGCTGTTTGTACGCGGGGCATGATTTAAGATCATGCGGAAGGCCCCCGCAGTAAATACACTTTTCAGTTTCTCCACCGCAAGAGTCATCCTCATGTTCTCCCTCGCATTTGCCGCACCTTTTCTTATTGCCACAATAGGTGGCTGTGTGGCCCAGCTGCTTGCAATTGCTGCAGTTCATTACCCGCGGTACAAACAGGCGAACAGGTAGACGAACCTTATCCAGGAGGAGATAGTTGGGGAGGGAAGACCCGGAGAAAGTCACCCGAAGCGAGTCTGACAATGAATAAGTTGTCTTATTATTCTCAGTTTTTGCGGAATACAATTGCTTGCATTACAGAATCTTTACATGTTCAAGTGAGGGGTCCTTAAAGCAACCAACTCCGTACTTCAACACGTCTTCGCACTTCAAACCCGGTTCGGCGACGACCCCGTCGATCTCCACTGCTAAACAAGGAATATACGCTTTAAATTGCTTTGTAAAACGTTCGCTGCGAGCAATCTGGTTTGCCTGGTCGAGGTCATTCACTAATATGCGTATCTTATTAGCTCTAACACGTGTTATCTGAGCTACGGCCGGGTAGTTAGCAGTCAGCTCCCGTGAGATTTCTAAAATATTAAGCGATTTCGTGATGGGCCGGAAATAGACCACCCAGGGTCCAGTCGAACTGGCTGGGTATGTTTTAATACGGGGAGGACTGGGGGAATCAGGGGAGGGAGGTTTATCCGGTATATCCATGGGAATATCATTCCCATCCAATGTTACTTCGCCCTCGGCCATTTAGGCACGAGGATAGCACGTGGTGTAAACGAAAGATGAAACTTATATTCAGAGGAAAGGGATCTAAGAAGTAGCGACCGATCGGGGGAAAGGGAAATGAAAAAAAAAGATACTTAGCTTATTTAGCGGCTTGTCCGGTTATTCCACTATTCACTTCACCAACCTAGGCACCGGCGAACAAAGCCAGCCTTAAACAATGGTTGACCTTCACAATGTATATATAGTGATTTACTCTATGCACAGCACAAGAAAAACGATCTGCTTCGATCGAGAGCTCAGACGATTGAAATTTGTCCATTGCAATCATTATTACATGCGAAGTCGTAGTATGCGACATCGACAATCTTTCTATTTCGTTCTTCAAATTTTACAACTGTAAAAATAGTTCCACCTTTCATTTATTATCTTGCATTTGGCAAGCAGGGTGGGCACTATTGGAGCTTCAGTTGAAAAAAAAAATTTGATATGGTTGCGAGAATTACACTTTGTGCAATGTGTTCAACAGATGTCGCTAGTACATCGTGGGCGATGATTTTTTTAGATTTTCTTTAAGCTGTAACGTTTGTTTGTATGTGCTGTGAAGTCTGTTACAATAGAAACCGAAAATTTGGGAAAGGAATTGTACTGTCAAGAATTTTTTTTTAGTTACATAGGCGTCAATATTCGTCACGCCGACACACGCCGGCGCGCCGCCGCCGATAGGGTCCAACGGCGTGACGCCGCCAACGCCGCCGCCGCCGGCCAAAAATGTCGCTTACGCCGCCGCCGATTAAAAATGCATCGGCGCACACCTCTACTTCGTACTCACACAAACACAGACGCAATCGTGAAAAAAGAGCACGAAAGGGCCCATCGCGGAATTCAAGAAATAGAAAAACAAATAAAGAGATCATACTACTTCCCCAACATGATAAAGAAAATAAGAACCTTCAACAATTCTTGCCCCATATGCGCGCAACACAAGTATGAGCGAAAGCCATACAACATCAAAATTTCACCAAGACCAATCGAAAAATCTCCCTTCCAGAGAGTTCACATGGACATCTTTGGTATGGACAAAAGTAACTACCTAACATTCATATGTGCATTTTCCAAGCACTTACAATTAATCGAAATACCCACAAGAAACACGGCGGACATTCAAAACGCCTTGACTTCCTATTTCAGAAATTTCGGATTACCAAAAACTATTGTGTGCGACCATGAGACAACCTTTACCAGCATTCAGCTTAAAGGTTTCCTGGCAAACTTAGGAATTAATATTGAATTCGCATCCTCATCCGAATCGAACGGGCAAATAGAAAAGACCCACAGTACTATAATAGAAATGTTTAATACCAATAAACAACAAATACCCTGAACTATCCTCCCTAGAAATCATGTTCGTTGTAAACACATTGTACAACGAAACAGTTCATTCAGCTACCTCGTTTACTCCCAACGAAGTAGTGTTCAATCAGAGAAACATTACGAACCCGGCAGAAATTTCGGAAGCAGCTCAAAATTGTTCGATAAAATAGTCCTCAATTTGGAAAAAGCACAACACAATATGAAAAAATACAACCACAAAAAGTAAGAACCACCAAATATTAACGTAAACAGCGACATTCATATTAAAAAGGGCACTAGGAAGAAAGTCGACCCCAGATACATAACTACAAAATGCATAGAAAACCACGATAAAACTATAAAGATTAATAGGAATGTTAAGCGCAATAAAAACAAACTAGAAAGATTAAGAAAAAACAACTAGTTTAAACACCTAATAATACCTGCCACTTTCCTTTTTCAAATTCCAAAGGAGCCTCAAACCACACGGAGACTAAAAAACACATTTTCTTTCAGGAACCCAATATAAAAAAGAATATAAACACTAAAAACTTTTAAAATTTCTCGTTTCAGCCATCCCAAGCCGTAGATTAAAATCCTCCAAACTCCTTCACTCGACACGAAACGTCAGTAAAATGAGACAATTCCCACCAATTCATATCGCTTTAATTTTTACAACAATTTTGACAATTATAAAAAGCCAAGAATTAGAACTAACCAACCTTAACAAAAAACCGTTATTGGTATTAGAGAAAGATCATTGTAAAATTCAGACAGGAGTTATTAACGTTATACACAATAATTTCTTGCAAATTAAGCCACATCGCCAAAAAAGATGGGACACCGTAGGAATAGTATGGAAATGGATCGGAGGAAGTCCGGACGCCCAAGACCTTCACCTGATAAACGATACACTCAATAAACTAGTCGACGGAAATAATCAACAGACACGGATTAACACACAACTTGGTAAAAGAATCCAGGACGTCACAAAAACTATTAACAAACTAATAGAGAATGCAAACGACAATAATCTCATCTTAAACGAAATCCAACTCATAAACACAATAATCAACATAGAAACAGTCAACAAAATACTAGAAAACATACTAGAAACGGTAACTCTCGCAAAAGCTTCAATTCCAAGCAACAAAGGCTTATCCCTAAAGAAAATTCATCTTATGAAAACAATGTTAGAAGAACAGGGTGTCAAAATCGAAATACCGGACCAAGCTCTGTCATACCTAACTCCCAAAATCGCTCTCAATAAATCAATCGCTCACACTATTATACATTATACACATCGTACTAGAAATTCACCCGCTAATCAACAACAATTCGATCATTACAAACTACCCAAAATTCATCATCAAAGATCGGAAAAATCTTTACACAACCTCACAACCAGACAACTATGTTCAACGAAGTACATTCATCAAACCATTCAACGATGACTGCATCTACCCAATCATCTTGGGAGTGAACAGTCAATGTAAAACAAAAAAAGAAAATGAAACAATAGCTAAGCTCGTTTCTGATAACACACTTCTCATAAACAACGTAAAAATAACGAATTTATATCAAATTGTGGTCCCGCCAATCGGAAGTTGAACGGCAACTTCATCATTTCCTTCTGGAACTGCAAAATACATTTCTAAACGGAAATTTTCGTATCCCAAAACATAACCATTAAACAATCAATCTTCCAAGGAGCCATGCACGACTTAGTCATAAAACAACAACTGGTACCAACACACAACATAACAACTCGCGACAACAGGAGTCTAGAAAACCGGAAGCTACTGGATCATATCCATCTGAAGCAGTTCAATTATGATGTTTGGAACTGGAGCCTGCTTAAAGGAATCTCAATCTCAACGGCGCTCAGCCTAACCCTAACAACGTTTGCCCTTCTCTATTTTAGACAAAAAATCCACAGGATTCTAACCAAGCTGTCCCGCAGGAAAAATCGAAAGCCACCCACATCAGGAATACACACAGACGAAGTCACCAACGCGTGAGGACACGCTTTTTTTACCCCCCGGAGGAATTACAAGGAAGCCTCCGAACAAGCCACGCGGCATCAGCAAGTTCTACCACATGGCACGGGCACTTCCACCACATGGCAACACAACGGCACCGTCATCAATTCGGACTCTGATCAACGTGTCCGTGTATATATATATATATATATATATATATATATATATATATATATATATATATATATATATATATATATATATATATATATATATATATATATATATATATATATATATATATATATATATATATATATATATATATATATATATATATATATAAATATGTGTGTGTGTGGTTCAACATTCAATATGCATGATGTTTAACGAAAGGCTTTTGACATTTGAAGATTTCATATGGGATCGTAGTGTTCATACCGTATTTCCGCAGCCATATTGTTTGTTTGTTTATTGTCCAGTAGCGTAAGATAAATATCTTTTAAAAATTACTACCTCCGGTTTTACAATGCGTACATGTCTGATTAATCGAATTAATTTTAAACTTTAAACTAATCTAACTTAATTTACAAATTACGGTTCCAAAAGTTGATGCAGCCACTCTTGAAAATTGCTTCCGACGAAGAACGTTTCACTGCGGGCGGTAACGAATTCCAATTTACCACACCTCGAACGAACAAATTGGAATTGGCGTAAAACGCCGTGTTGTTTGCTGGAATCACCAGGTACTCCAGACGGCGATCTCGAGGTTGGATGAATCTCTAATGAAGTATAGCTGGGGACCGTGTTGCCAGGAGGTTTCGCAGGAATATACGCGATCGATGTGCGTACAAATTTTGCAACGGACATCCAATGAGGTCCTGTTGCAGGTTTTTTTTTTCAGTTTGTTTATTTGATAAGGCACGTATGCGTTAGCTTAAAGGTGCCATTTTTTCATTGTTTTACATTTTGAATTTCTTAAAACTAGGGGGATACACATTTCAATATTATTTTGTTTTATATAATAAAACTAAAAAAAAACTACAGCTAACTTATACATATAAAAGAGGGTATAGTATAATATTCGTAAGATTTGGGGGACGGGTCATTTGTGTGTTCTTTGTATAGTAATTCACTTTATGATTTTTAGAAGGGAGATTGTAGAAAAAATAAGTATTAACTAAGCGGAACATTTTACAAGCTTATTAACTAGAGATAACTAGAAAGAGTGGTTCAAGATTAAGGGGAATTAATTAGGACTATTTTAAAGTAGTGGTACTGTTGCGCATTTCTTAACGAGATTAAATATTGTTCAACTAAAACTAGAAGATAGGGGGGCACATAAATTTTGGGAAGATATTCAAGGGGAGAAGGGGGTGAAGTCATACATCTGTGTATCAGAGACATGGGAGGGTGGGTGGACAGGGCTGAAGGGGGGGGGGGGGGGGTGAGATATAAACTTTCAGTTTCCGGCATCAGGAATTAACGGCCAGGATTACAGATTCGAATGGATTGATCAACTAACACTAGAAGATAGGGGGGCACATAAGTTTTGGGAAGATATTCAAGGGGAGAAGGGGGTGAAGACATACATCTGTGTATCAGAGACATGGGAGAGAGGGTGGACAAGACTGAACGGGGGGGGGGGGGATATAAACTTCAGTTTCCGGCATCAGGAATCAACGGCCAGGATTACAGATTCGAACGGATGTATCAAGTATTGGGACGCCGGGCGGTTTTCCTCGAGCCGGCAGGGGTTCCTCCAGACGATTTCGTAGTACGGCTCAGATACGGATCGGGAACACACCGCGCTGCGCGTGTGATGTTGTACTGTAGATCTCGTGTTGTTGGTTCATTCGACAGATGTTTTGTCTCGTCTTGGAGTCGTATCAAACCATCGTTGGGGTACGGTAGGCGGAAGAGGGCACTTCTGGGAATGATAAGAGAAAAGATAGGGGCATTTAAATTTGGATATTGATGGTTTTGAGGAACGTGTATATAAGGGACATGTAGAGAATATCGCGGCTTGCTAGTACATCTCGAACCGGGACATTGGGTGATCTTCCTCGGGCCCGAAGGGAATCGAATAGTTGAGATCTGGCAGAACAGTACTCGGCACATGCCCAGACAACATGTTCGATTTCGTGATAACCGTTGCCACAAGCGCAGATACCGCTATCCACGAGCCCAATACGCCGGAGATGTGCGTCCAGCGTGTAGTGATTGGACATGAGCCGAGACATCACGCGAATGAAATCCCGACCCACATCCATCCCTCTGAACCAAGGTTTCGTCGATACCTTAGGGATTATCGAATGTAGCCACCTTCCCAGTTCACCATTACTCCATGATGTTTGCCAACTTTCGAGGGTTCTCTGATGATTAATACTGAAAAATTCGCTGAAGCTAATTGGTCTTTCATATATGTCACCTTGTAAAGCGCCCGCCTTAGCTAAAGAGTCCGCTTCTTCATTACCTGGAATGGAGCAATGCGAGGGAACCCAAACTAAGGTAATCTTGTACGATCTTACAGACAAAGCACGCAGGCGCTCCCAGATTTTCCCCAGAAAATATGGAATGTGCTTTCTAGGTTTCATTGAACGGAGAGCCTCGATTGAGCTGAGGCTATCCGAGACAATAAAGTAATGATCGGTGGGCAAAGTATCAATGATCCCAAGGGTATACTGAATAGCAGCAAGTTCTGCGACGTAAACTGAAGCAGGATCATTGAGTTTGAATGAGGCGGTGAGGTTTTGATTGAATATACCGAAGCCAGTGGAGCCGTCGAGGCTTGACCCGTCGGTGTAAAACATCTTGTTGCAGTCGACTTCTCGAAATTTACTATGAAAGATGCTTGGGATCACTTGCGGGCGTATGTGATCGGGGATTCCACGAATCTCGTCTTTCATGGATGTGTCAAAGAAAACAGTTGAATCAGAAGCATGAAAGAGATTGACACGGTTGGGATAGTATGAAGAAGGATTGATATTTTGTGCCATGTAATCGAAGTACAAGGACATAAATCGGGTTTGAGAATTGAGCTCGATAAGCCTTTCGAAATTTGCAATTACTAACGGGTTCAAGATATCGCATCGGATGAGCAATCGATATGAGAGTTCCCAAAATCGATTTTTCAGCGGAAGGACGCCCGCCAGCACTTCTAAACTCATCGTATGTGTCGAGTGCATACAACCCAAAGCAATACGCAAACAACAATATTGGATTCGCTCTAGTTTGATGAAATGTATGTTCGCAGCGGAGCGGAAACAGAAACTCCCGTATTCCATCACCGACAATATTGTTGTTTGGTACAGCCTGATCAGGTCTCCTGGGTGGGCACCCCACCATGTTCCGGTTATTGTACGGAGAAAGTTGATCCTTTGCTGGCACTTCTGTTTCAGATACCTAATGTGACATCCCCAGGTTCCTTTAGAGTCGAACCAGACCCCGAGATATTTGAAAGTTGAAACCTGAGCAATAGTTTGACCCATTAATTGAAGCTGTAGTTGCGCTGGTTCACGCTTCCTTGAAAATACGACTAGCTCAGTTTTCTCCGTGGAGAACTCGATACCTAGCTGGAGGGCCCAAGCAGACAAATTGTCCAAGGTATCTTGCAATGGTCCTTGCAGATCGACGGCTTTGGGGCCTGTAATAGAGACCACACCGTCATCTGCAAGCTGCCTTAGCGTGCAGGAATTGACAAGACATTCGTCAATGTCATTCACGTAAAAGTTATAGAGAAGGGGGCTTAGACATGAGCCCTGGGGAAGACCCATGTAGCTAATTCGTGATGTCGATAAATCACCATGCGAAAAATGCATATGTTTTTCAGACAGCAAGTTTAGCAAAAAGTTGTTTAGAGTCGGTGAAAGACCATGCTGGTGCAGCTTCTCAGAAAGAATTTTGATAGAAACTGAGTCAAAAGCCCCCTTTATATCTAGGAAAACTGATGCCATCTGCTCTTTGCTAGCATAAGCCATTTGAATTTCTGTTGAGAGCAACGCAAGACAATCGTTCGTCCCTTTGCCTTTGCGGAAACCAAATTGTGTATCTGACAGTAAGCCATTTGCTTCAACCCAATTATCGAGGCGAAACAAGATCATTTTCTCGAACAACTTTCGGATACAGGACAGCATCGCAATCGGTCGATACGAGTTGTGGTCGGAGGCCGGTTTTCCTGGTTTTTGAATGGCAATGACCTTCACTTGCCTCCAGTCATGAGGGACAATATTACCCTCAAGAAACTTATTAAATAAATTCAACAAGCGTCTCTTGGCAGAGTCTGGCAGATTCTTTAACAAGTTAAATTTGATTCTGTCTGGCCCTGGGGCTTTATTGTTACATGATAAGAGAGCAAGTGAGAACTCCACCATCGAAAACGGTGTTTCGTTCGCGTTATTGTGAGGGGACGCGGCGCGGTAGATCTTCTGTGCCGGGGCGGAATCCGGACAAACCTTCTTGGCAAAATCGAATATCCAACGGTTTGAATATTCCACGCTCTCATTGGTACTGTTTCGGTTTCGTAAGCGCCGGGCCGTACTCCAAAGAGTGCTCATCGATGTTTCTCTCGTTAGTCCGTCGACGAACCGGCGCCAGTAGCTACGTTTTTTGGCTTTTATCAAACTCTTCATGCGCGTTTCCGCCATCGCGTACTGTCGGTAGCTAGCTGGCAGCCCGTCGTCCCGGAAGGTCTTATACGCAGCGGCCTTCTCCGCGTACACGTCTGAGCACTCTTTGTCCCACCATGGATTGGGAGGACGCCCGCGTGAATTCGCGTCTGGTACGCGTTTAGTCTGAGCTTGAATCGCGGTATCGAGAATCAAGCCAGCCAGGAACCCGTACTCTTCCTCCGGAGGAAGCTCTTGTGTCGATTCTACTTTTTCGGATATCGCGGACGCGTAGCTCTTCCAATCAATATTTCGTGTGAGGTCATACGAAACATTGATTGTATTCGGTGGCCCTGAACCGTTAGCAATATTAATTACGATTGGCAGATGGTCGCTGCCGTGGGGATCAGAGACTACCTTCCACATGCAATCTAACCGCAGCGATGTCGAGCAGAGGGACAGATCTAAGGCGCTCGGTCGCGCTGGAGGGACAGGAATCCGTGTCATTTCACCCGTATTCAAAATAGTCATATTGAAGTTGTCGCAAAGCTCATGGAGTAGGGTAGATCGATTATCGTCATGAAGGCAACCCCATGCCGTGCCGTGGGAGTTAAAGTCACCTAAAACTAGCCTCGGTGCGGGGAGGAGTTCCGCAATATCGCAAAGCCGTCGGTGGCTAACTGAGGCTCTAGGGGGGATGTAGGTGGAAGCAATGCAAAGTTCTTTGCCTTTAATTCTGGTTTGGCAAGCGACAACTTCAATGCCTGGTGTCGAGGGGAGGTCGATCCGATTGAAAGAATAGCACTTTTTGATCCCCAAAAGTACTCCTCCGTAAGAGTCTTCTCGATCCAAGCGAATAATATTAAAATCGTGGAAGTGTAGGGTTATTTCTGAAGTGAGCCATGTCTCGCATAGGGCAAATGCATCGCATTTCAAATTATTTAGTAAGATTTTAAACGAATCGATTTTCGGGATAATGCTTCTGCAATTCCACTGTAGAACAGTGATTAAATCCTTGACCTCGTTCGATGAATTAGCCATCGAAGGATACAATCGCTGAAAGGAGGGGCCATTTCGCAGTGAACTGCATCAAGAATGTTTTTACTGCGGGGAGAAAGCTTATCAAGATACTTTTAAGGGAGTCAGAAATGTTTAACGCTGTAAGAATACGGTCCACAATGTCAGAGAAATTTATTAAGCCAGCACTGTTTTCTTTCTCTGGCTGAGATATGGGAACACTTGGGGTTTTTGATGTTCCTGGAAGTGCTGGGAACTCCTTTTCTGAGCTCAGGTTACTGAGACCGGGAGCGACTTGCTTCGGTTTTGCACCAGTACTTCCTTGAGTAGTTATTTTAGGGGGACCATGAAGAGACACCTTCTGGCCTTTACGACGAAGCTTGGAAGAGGAAATGTTCTTCCTTTTTCTACTACTTCTAGGCACAGCAGAAGATGTTCCCTCCTGGGGTTCATCACAGTCGCCTTCGTCAGTAGACAAGTTGGTAAAGATGTTCGTAGAGACAGGTGGCGTAGCTATCTTAAGCATTTCTGCAAAAGATCGCTTAGAGCGTCCCTGAAGGGAACGCTTAAGATTTTCCTCGCGCTGTTTGTACGCGGGACATGAAGGGAGATCATGTGGGTTTCCCCCACAGTAGAGGCACTTTTCGACATCTCTACCACAGGAATCATCCGCATGATTCCCACCGCATTTCCCACAGCGGGCTTTATTGCTACAATGGGAGGCTGTATGTCCCAATTGTTTGCAATTAGTACAGTTCATGACCCGCGGCACAAAGAGGCGAACAGGTAGACGAACCCTGTCAAAAAGGAGGTAATTAGGCAGGGCAGAGCCGGCGAAGGTCACCCGATAAGAGTCTGAGTTGACGTATGTTTTCTTCCCGTCAGCTGCGACTGATGCTGAATGCAAACGTTTGCATTCCAGTATCTTCACTGGCTTAAGCATGGGGTCTTTGAAACAGCCAGTCCCATATTTTAGCAGGTCCTCGCAATTCAGACTCGAATCGGAAACGACCCCACTGACTTCAACCCTGCTAGCTGGAATATACACCCTGTACTCCCTCGCAAAGGGCTCGTATCCAGCAATATCGTTTGCCTGAGTTGAACTGTTAACCACCACCCGAAGCTTATCAGGCCGAATTTTCGATATTTCTGTCACGGCCGAATACCGATCCGTCAGAACTCGAGAAATCTGCAACAGATTCAAACACTTTTTTTCTTTGGTCCGAAAGAAGATCACAAATGGCCCGGTGGCCGAGCTCGGATATACCTTGAGCCGGGGAGCCGATTTTATTTCGACGTCCATCTCACCTTGAGATGAACCGCCGTCAGGGGAAGTCATTTTTGCACGGGCCTATTGCCCAGTGCACGTTATTAAGACAACCAAGAAGGGGAAACGAAAACTAATACTTAGCTTGTGTATGTAACGGTATCCAGACGGCTTACTAGAAGAACACTGTTTCACTTCACTGACCGGCTAACGGTACTCAGAAACAGAAACACACAAGAAGGGAAAAAAAAAAAAAAGATGGGTGGGTAATGTCTAGGACATAACCGGAGTGTCGTGACTACTCGTTTGACTTGTAATTCAAATCGAATGATACTCAATGAAATATGTGGGAATGTTTCAAGTTATTCTTTATAATAATTATGGTGGTTTTGAAAAGAACCTTTATTGTTGGCGTCTGCGTTGATAGGGGATGCGCTGGATTCTAAGCTGGTTGAGACATTCATTCATGAAATGAACAATTTTCTTGCTTTGAAATATCAATGTTAAAATCTCTCGAAACAACCATCGGAATCTTTTTCGTACAGAAATGAACACACTTAGCAAAAAACTAGGAGCGGGTAATGTCCGGGACATAACCGCGATGATCATATTCTTAAAATTCTGCTTGTATCTCTTTCAAATGGCTAAATTTTACGCATTAAGTTCGATTCACCGGGCTCAGCGAAATTTTCCTGGGGATCCCGTTCGTTAGTATATTCAGCAAAACAATTTTATTACCGAGTTCTCCGCATTGAATACAGGTCAATAATTTCATATAATGATTTCAACAAGCAGACAATGTGCATGTATGACAGGTGGGAGTGTTCTGAAGTGGTTTTAGTGGAGGTAACAACATAAAATCATGTATTGGACATTTTACAATGATTCTCCTTAACCCTGCAAAACCACGGGGTTGGCAGCAGAGGGTTAAGTTGTTTGGAAGAGATGATAGTTAATATATGATAACTAAAAATATAAAATTGTTCTATAAATTGCAAAGTTATTGCCGCGTTGACCTGAAAATTTGTCATTTCATTCATAAAGGAACAATCATTGAAATTATGTCAATTTATGCTTTGCAAGATTTGAAATAACTTCGAAGTGTGGTCACGACACCCCTGTTATGTCATATACATCACCAACCCATCTTTTCATCATTCGTTTTGGTGTAGCTTTCGCTTAGTGGCAGAGTTGCGACATTCACTGATTTTCTTGAAAGGATTTGCAAAAACCTTCGAGTTTGCAGATTAGAAAAACATTTTCTTATGATTCACTGGTAAAAGTACAAAATTCTCAAGCGCAAACTTAATACTAGTTAATAAAAGAAACTTTCTAATTAAATTCTTTTTCCATTTTACATTCGTCCTAATAAGGACGGTTTGTAGATAACTATGTTGATACAAGACGGGAATCTTTTAAAACAATTAAAACCTTACCGACGATTGTTTTTACTGCGTACATACATCTTTCCCCTTTCGCAGCTCACTCCGAATGAGTACGCTTCGCATCAAGGTGTTCCTATTTATAGACTTTACAATGCAGATGGAAGGCCGTCCTTTTGTTCGATAAATGAAAATATTTTCATCATTCGTTTTGGTGTAGCTTTCGCTTAGTGGCAGAGTTGCCACATTCACTGATTTTCTTGGAAGGATTTGCAAAAACCTTCGGGTTTGTAGATTAGAAAAACATTTTCTTACGATTCACAGGTAAAAGTACAGAATTACCAAGCGCAAACTTAATACTAGTTAATAAAAGAAACTTTCTAATTAAATTCTTTTTCCATTTTGCCTTCGTCCTGATAAGGCCGGTTTGTCTATGTTGATACAAGACGGGAATCTTTTAAAACAATTCAAACCTTGCCGACGATTGTTTTTACTGCGTACATACATCTTTCCCCTTTCGCAGCTCACACCGAATGAGCACAGTTTTCATCATGGTGTTCCTATTTATAGACTTTACAATGCAGATGGAAGGCCGTCCTTTTGTTCGATAAATGAAAATATTTTCATCATTCGTTTTGGTGTAGCTTTCGCTTAGTAGCAGAGTTGCCACATTCACTGATTTTCTTGGAAGGATTTGCAAAAACCTTCGAGTTTGTAGATTAGAAAAACATTTTCTCATGATTCACTGGTAAAAGTACAGAATTACCAAGCGCAAACTTAATACTAGTTAATAAAAGAAACTTTCTAATTAAATTCTTTTTCCATTTTGCCTTCGTCCTGATAAGGACGGTTTGTCTATGTTGATACAAGACGGGAATCTTTTAAAACAATTCAAACCTTGCCGACGATTGTTTTTACTGCGTACATACATCTTTCCCCTTTCGCAGCTCACACCGAATGAGCACAGTTTTCATCATGGTGTTCCTATTTATAGACTTTACAATGCAGATGGAAGGCCGTCCTTTTGTTCGATAAATGAAAATATTTTCATCATTCGTTTTGGTGTAGCTTTCGCTTAGTAGCAGAGTTGCCACATTCACTGATTTTCTTGGAAGGATTTGCAAAAACCTTCGAGTTTGTAGATTAGAAAAACATTTTCTCATGATTCACTGGTAAAAGTACAGAATTACCAAGCGCAAACTTAATACTAGTTAATAAAAGAAACTTTCTAATTAAATTCTTTTTCCATTTTGCCTTCGTCCTGATAAGGCCGGTTTGTCTATGTTGATACAAGACGGGAATCTTTTAAAACAATTCAAACCTTGCCGACGATTGTTTTTACTGCGTACATACATCTTTCCCCTTTCGCAGCTCACACCGAATGAGCACAGTTTTCATCATGGTGTTCCTATTTATAGACTTTACAATGCAGATGGAAGGCCGTCCTTTTGTTCGATAAATGAAAATATTTTCATCATTCGTTTTGGTGTAGCTTTCGCTTAGTGGCAGAGTTGCCACATTCACTGATTTTCTTGGAAGGATTTGCAAAAACCTTCGGATTTGTAGATTAGAAAAACATTTTCTCATGATTCACTGGTAAAAGTACAGAATTACCAAGCGCAAACTTAATACTGGTTAATAAAAGAAACTTTCTAATTAAATTCTTTTTCCATTTTGCATTCGTCCTAATAAGGACGGTTTGTCTATGTTGATACAAGACGGGAATCTTTTAAAACAATTCAAACCTTGCCGACGATTGTTTTTACTGCGTACATACATCTTTCCCCTTTCGCAGCTCACACCGAATGAGCACAGTTTTCATCATGGTGTTCCTATTTATAGACTTTACAATGCAGATGGAAGGCCGTCCTTTTGTTCGATAAATGAAAATATTTTCATCATTCGTTTTGGTGTAGCTTTCGCTTAGTGGCAGAGTTGCCACATTCACTGATTTTCTTGGAAGGATTTGCAAAAACCTTCGGATTTGTAGATTAGAAAAACATTTTCTCATGATTCACTGGTAAAAGTACAGAATTACCAAGCGCAAACTTAATACTGGTTAATAAAAGAAACTTTCTAATTAAATTCTTTTTCCATTTTGCATTCGTCCTAATAAGGACGGTTTGTAGATAACTATGTTGATACAAGACGGGAATCTTTTGAAACAATTCAAACCTTGCCGACGATTGTTTTTACTGCGTACATCCATACGATCTTTCCCCTTTCGTAGCTCACACCGAATGAGTACGCTTTGCAGCCTTCGATGTTTTGGTAGCATTTTTAGTGGCAGTTACTACCGCCTTTTCAGTGACTGCGTTTCTTAGCCTTTGGCTTTTTGGCCTTCTCACCGCCACCACCGTTTTTCCTCTCTCCGGTGGTAGCCAATTTGATTGGTCGTCCGATGCAGCTTCTCACGACCACGCACGTCTGTTATGCACTGCGTCTTACACACGTCTGGCTTTGAGAAAAGCTGCGACACCCCTATTTATAGGTTTTATCATTAATGTTGATTCTCATTTAAAGTAGTTTTTGAACTATTTAAACAAATTTTATATAGCAAACAACGTATCGGTAGCAAGCGTTGAACGTTTTCCTTCCGATTTATGAAACAAGATTGGCAATCCGTTTAGTAGAAGATAAGTTATTAAGGTTCAAATTGTACGTAACGCTTTCGCTAATATTCACTACTATCGCTGTCTCGCTCGTTCTCATGGCGTGCATGGGCCTTTCCTTTCCGTCCGGCTTCTAATGGCATAACCAAAACTAATATGCCGGCTTTCCCCCGCCAACTGCTCTCGTCAAGCAACCCAATACGAATAATCATAGGAACAAACATGTAGTGGACCTATATATAAACTTTTCATTATTTTATTGTTCGGTTGCTGCACAATATTGACGGCTGTGTGCGGGATGGGCTGAAAATTTTCACTTTTCCGAGTCGTTTTCGAAAGATTATTCAAAACACTATGTTTCCGTTGATAATGAATGTCCTACATATTCCAAAATTTAATACAACATTGGTACAAATATTTTCGACAAAATGCCGAAGAAATTGATTAAATCCATTCAGTACAACAAAAGATATAAGCGTTCAAAATCTTACATCATTTTTCTTCCGAAATTTTGAAAAGGGGCCCCTATATTGAAAGGTAAGTCGTTAGTCACGACAAAATACTGAAACCTCAACTAGGCGCAGAGTGTGTAAATAACCTTGAACGCGGATTAACACTATTTGTCGCTATAGAGTGTACGGACCGATGACAAAAGACTTCTATCTCGACTGAGTGCTCGATAACGAATGATCCTGTTGCAGGTGACTTACATGTTCATAACGGTTCAGTCCATAAACATAACGCACACAGCAGTTTAGTACGACACGAAGCCGATCGAAGGATCCTGCACTGGGACGGACATGCAGAATATCACCGAACAAGAAGTGAAGGAGTATCACGGATTTGAAGAGCTTCGGTTTGTTGGAAGTTGGGGCGGCTGAGGTACAGCTGTATAAGGTGCGAATGCCAGCATATATTTTTCCGCACTGTTGTGCTATCAGACCATCCCACTGCAAATTATTTTGGAAGATAAATCCTAGATTGTTTGCGTTGTCGAACCAATCGACCAATCATAATTCCCGGTATTGGTAGAGAAAAACCAGTAGCTCTACGACGCCGATTTGTGATGAACATCGCCTTACTTTCTGCAGGGTTCACGTGAAGGTTATGTCGCCGCGACCAATCAGCAACTTGTTTGAGATCCGCATTCACCATCCTAATAAGCTCGCGTACACAAGGTCCAAGCCGACCGATATAGAGTTGTACATCATCGGCGTAAATCTGAATGGAGCAGTATAGCATAGCATAGCATAGCATATACGATTGCACAAATCGTGGGTGGCTGTATAATGATCAGCTAATATTTAACAAGATATCCACCATACCGTGTCGCAAGAAAAAACATTTGGGATTAACGCTTTTTCTTCATGGTGGAAAAGCATCACAGTGTACACCTGGCCACGTCCTTACAATCGTCGAGGAAGGGAAGGAACGTTAGTTCAACATCTACTTGCGAAAGTGCAGGGAACCCATACTACTTTCATAGATGTTTCAGGAATAGGAGTTTGGGTTAGTAGGACAGGTTATTTATGAGGAGCTTATTCAACTACATTTCAGTGCCAAATTAATATAACTTACCTTGTGTAGCCCGTATTTACAGTAAGAAAATTATTTGGAGTAAAATATAAACATTGAAAAAATTACAAAGCAATTTAACCTGATCCTAATTAATTGAGGGGCAAGAATTCTTTTCCATCATCAGTAAAATCGTTGCATCAACTAGTCATTTATAGATGGCGCTACGCGGAATGAGCGGGTGTATTTTTGGCGGCTAGATTCACGCGCGTGCATTGCAAAGTTATCAAAATGTGATGAAAAAATCACTACGTATAATCTATCTATTCTCACGATATTCACACCTATTAACACTTAACTGTACAGAAGAAATGACTATGTGAAGGATTGACCTCGATTATCCATAAAACACATTCTATACTATAGGGAAACTTTGGAAAATATCAGACGAACAGAAAGACACGTCCGAACCCGTAAATCTGAATGGAGCAGTACTTCGGTAAATCGTTTATAAAACAACTAAAAAGCAGAGGACCAAGCACTGCAAACGGTCTGCTTTCTATTACACATGTACGACTCCATTAGGCACACGGCAATAGAGGAAAAATTGAACTGTACATTCAGTTTGGCCAATAGTTTTCTATGAAGGATGGTATCGAAAGCCTTTGAAAAGTCCAGTAGTAGCAGTACTGCAGTACCCTTTTTATCAATGATGGCTCCTATGTCGTTGTGTACTCGAAGAACAGCAGTTTTAATACTTTGGCCTGAAAGTCAGACAGCAGACTGCTAGCATCGATATAAGAGGTCATTTGTTGCTTAAGAAGTTTTTCAAAACCCTTTGATAGCGCGCAAAGTATACTAATCGGACGCAGATTGGTGATGTCATTTAAATGCGCTTTCTTCTTCAGTGGTAGAATCTTTGCGTGTTTCCAGCATTCAGGGAAGGTAGAAGTTTGGATGCACATGTTGAATAAATGCGTTGTGTTGCACAACTAGGATGATCTTAATGAAGGTAATCGGTAAATCGTCTACCCCAACAGCGTTCGATTTAATATCCCAGATAGCATTGACGGCTTCCCAGTACCGCACAGATTGAAACGAAAAGTTGTATGGCGAAGGTGGTGCTGCTCGCAATGCTCTCGGTCCTCTATGGTTACTGTTCGTGTAATTGGCTAAAAATGTTTGATTTACCTCATCTGGATCAAACTCGCACGGCCGCGTCGATTTCGCCTTGCCGACTCCAAGATTCCTAACATGTTGCCAGAGGGTTTTTGACGGAGTGTTGCTATCCAAATATCTGTTCAAGTACTGTTGTTTAGCTACAGCGACTTTCACGTTAGCACGATTCTTCAGCACCTTGTACCGCTGCCGTTTTTCATTTATTAAGTGCGTTGCAGCTAGCAACCAGTCTTCGTAGGCTAAATCACATTTGAGTAGACGCTGGCGTACATCATCAGAAAACCATGGGTTGTTTCTCCGGCGGGAGGTACTGACGCGAAGAGGAATACACGAGTCGTGCACCGTTTTTATGTTTGCATTAAAGAATTCCATAGCATCGTTTATATCTACTATTCCATAGAAATGATTCCACGGAATACATAGTATGGCATTTTCCAGAGCGTGTGGGTCAAAATTCACATAATCACGATAAGTGTGCCGGCTGGATGGGCGAACGATTTCAAAGCTGAGTGACACAAAAATTAAATCGTGGTGCGACAACCCGTGAAAACTAACCTGGCCAAACCGTAAAACCTTCTCACTGCTATTGGTTAAGAATAGACCAAATTGGGACGACCCTCCACCGTGGAAAAATGTCGGTTCTTCACTAACGGATGACAGCGCGTGACTGCAGAGCATTGATTCAAATCGCTCACGCTTGCGTCTAGGACGAAGCAGATCAGTGTTGAAGTCCCCAATTACAAAAATGGTCTCATAGCGAATAGGGAAATCAGCCAACTTATCAGCCAGAAAAGGTGCACAGTCGTTTTCTGGAGGATTGTAGATTACCATCAGTAGTATTTTCTCGCCACTCAATGGAAACTCCAAGGCCAAACATTCAGTTTTATCCGTCGATTCTACTATTAGCACCGTATTGAAGATCTTGTAGCAAGACAGATGTTCTCTGTAATAAACAGTAATTCCTCCGCCGCTCATGTATGCTCTGTCGTTTCTTATGACGGAGTAACCAGCGATGCCGATGCTAGTATCACTGTTTTTTGTGGTTAGCCATTTCTCGACTTTGGAGTCAAACAAAACATTGTGAACTGCATCTAGTTTGCTTGATTTGCGCGCATAGACTCTGGGCATTTCCATGGCAAATATTGAGCTTTCCAGGAATTAGAACGGCATTCAGCACTGCTCCCGGAATGTTCGTGGAGGTGTGGTTGTGTGATGGAGGCATTAAGTGTAGTGAGCAAAGCAATTTCTAGAGGGCTGCATAATTACGGAGGAGTATATAACTATAATATCTGACATACAATCTTAACTTAACAAATACAAAAATACAAAAATTTTAGACAAAACGATATAAACGAAAACTTCAAAAGTGAACGAAAAGCATAGTTACAAATATTTATCCAGTTCTTTTTCAGAACGTGGTGGTGCGCCAGCAGCAAGTTTTACATGGACGACTCCTTGCTTGGTGTACACCGATGCCAGCTTACCCATTTTCTTCAGATGTAGTGCTGCTGATTTTAGCTTGCTGGCTTCGGTGGTCAGACTTTCGTTGATGTACACGCGACAATCAGAATCCACTCCGATGTGTTTCAATTTCAGGTCTCGCTTCCGGAGGTAAGCATTGTAGAACTCGTCTCGCGCTGCTTTCAGTGAGAACTCGGCTACGATGAGGCCGTCGCTGTTCATGTTGCTGCCAGATTTCATGCGCCTTGTTTCTGCCGTACTGGTTGTTTTGTCGTTCACTACCAAGTGCCGGCCTATTTCCTTGAGTGTCAAATTCAAATCCTCGCCAGGTTTGTAAGGGATGCCGCTTATTATGAGCTCGTTTCGGTTTTCCAGTGTTCCGATTCTGTTGGATACATTTTCCACCGACTCTAACGCAACGTCGTGATGCTGAATTTTGCTGCACAATCATTTCGAACGGACTTTATATCGCTCTTCAATTCCGTCTTCACTGCATCAATTTTGTTGTTAACGTCTTTAATTTCGTTCCGCACTGTGTCAATGAGGCTTCTGGTTTTCGTAAACTGTTGCATCATCTTCATCATTCCATCCAATGTGACTGGAGTTGCACCCGTGTTGTCCCATGTGCGATTCGTATGAACTTGACCAGATCAAAATCTGCTACCAAACCATCCATTTTAGACAAAGCTTATGAAAATCGAATAAGGTGTTTTCCAAAAAGCCAAAGAGACTTTAGTTCTGAAATATTACAAGAACCAGGAACATGAGAAAATTGTCGAGATGGACGCTGTGATCAAAAGGACTTTGTCTGGCCATCAACTATCAAGAAGGTTCTAGCAAAGCTAAATATAGATCTTACAAACAAGGGTATCATCGGAACTTTCCACAGGGAGAGCCGGGAATCCAGTATCGATGTCAATTTGTGTAGCCTTGGAGTAACACAAAAAATGGACTGAAAAGTACGCGAGGATATACCCACAGCGACCACCAAGCGATCTGATACAGCATTGGTAACAGGACATGGTTTGAATATGTGGAATATATATATAAACGTGTGAAGGTGGAAAACAGCGATCTTTCACAAGGACGTGTCCGTCGAAGAACTCATATTTGAGGGCATCCTCTTCAACCTTAATGCGAACGAGTTAACGGTACTATTAACAAGGACGTGTAATGTGGCCAATGGGAAACCGAGAAACGGTCGCCGGGTGTAAGATCCGCTCTTAAAGCCTGCATTGAGGAACTTTGCCACAAAGACAACGCGAATTCTCGAGGAGACGCCTACAGAGTTGGCATGGCAAAGACAAAAGGCTCAGCTGCACCACCTGAAAGCTGTCCGCAGAAGATGAAGGTCACCATCGAAAGGTTTTCCCTGCAACATGAACCAATTTTCGCCGTACAGTGAGGAGGATGATCACAAAGAAGAAGCTCGAATTACCGACAAACAGCTGATCGTGATGGCGAAAGCCATAAAAGTGAAGCGATACATGAGAACCAGGATATGTTCAGAACGATTCGATAACTGGAAGCAACAGAAGCTGATGTTCAGTTGTGTAGCTAGAAAATTTGGTTTGGGGGGGGGGGGGTGGTTTGACGAAAATCGATGATTTTTAAAAAATGCTTTAATATAATGCTATTTGCTAAAATATTGAAAGTGCAGAAACAAAAACAGGTCAGCAGTTACCATTCCATTCTACAAATAAAAAAATAAGTAATAGCTTTCATATCACCATAGATAACTTGCATGTATAAATTGTTGTAAAATCAAAGAATATACACTTTTAAAATGGAATATATGTTCGACAACTTTTCTAACAATCAACATCACATAATTTCGAAACCATCAACTTTGAAGGTTGGTCGTCAAATGGTATACACTTCCCAGTGTTCATGAGCTCCTATCTCATGCTTCCCTGTGCGTCTATTGATTGCATTTAATCTGTAGGCCGGCATCGCCTGGGTACTACCGTCTTCTGTAGTAGCAGCGAAATGAGAAGGCGCGAGTGAGCATGAGCGCTATAACTCTATCGTAGACGGAATTGAATAAGTGAGGGGCCCGCACGGCTGTTCTTCAACGAGACAGGATGTTGTGTTAAACCCAACAAGCCACCCTGAAAACATCACGTTACGAAGAATCCGGAAGAAAAGGCAGATCGGAACAATCGGCTAAAGCCCACGTAACGAAAAAAGAACTACGATTAGAAACTTGGCACATCGAACTGCAAGTCACTTTGCATCCCTGGATTCGAACGAATCCTATACGATGAGCTGAAAACTCACAATTTTAAAGCCGGAGCATTGTATAAACTTTGCTTGGCGTGACAGAATGTGTGGAAAAGCGGGCATCGAGCGGCTACATTCTATTAGAGTTGGAAATCAGCTTCCTAGAACTAAGCAAGACGCGCCAACGCGTAATCAAGTAGCAGACGATCAGCGAAAGGTTGTGTGTGGATCAAAGGCTATTTCTATAACTACAGCATCGCGAACGTGCACTGCCCTCTCAAAGCGAGACCCGAGAAGATGCATTTTACGCGCATTTGGAGCCCGTGGCAGAATCTCAAGCTTCTCATCAGCGACATGAACGCCACCCTTGAGATCACCTGATTAACAAACTAAGAAGCAAATCAACCACGTTCTAATGAACGGAAATTTCTTCTCCGACATAACAAATGTGATGCCAAATCTATATTCAGCAGTGCGAATATAGATTTGGCATCGCCTACATGAAGGTCGGGATACCGAGGCGATGAAGCATCTGTACAGAGTTACGAAAATTTTACGAGTAGGTAAATCGCTTGAGCAAAGGCTATGTACCACAGGACGACATAAAGAGATACTAATGGAGAACTTCTCACGACCTAGTGTAAGCTGAACGGTAAGTGTATTATGAAGAACATCGAAATAGCAGTAGACGACGAGAGGGATTTATTTCATGGACTTGTTGATTTTTCTCGGTGAAAGTCAACAAGTCCATGAAATAAACATGTTGCGGTGACCATAAAATCTTATATTGACGAGAGGGATTGTTGCAACTAGTTAACTAGTTAACGAGCAATCACATTGCTGAAGGTGTTCTCCCAAATTCGTTGTCACCGCCAATCACCGTGAGCAAGTGAGTTCGTTGAGAAAATTGGCATACTATGCCCAAATACGGATTTCCGGACAAACGACAATAGATCGAGTGATGTGTCATGATTATTAGAAATACTTCAGGGTCCTT
Source organism: Topomyia yanbarensis (assembly GCF_030247195.1). Taxonomy (NCBI): domain Eukaryota; kingdom Metazoa; phylum Arthropoda; class Insecta; order Diptera; family Culicidae; genus Topomyia; species Topomyia yanbarensis. The sequence goes on along the minus strand of NC_080670.1, from coordinate 138,761,885 downwards.
TTGAAACTCGGAAAGGGCTACGGCAAGGTGTGATAATAAGAGCGAGATCTGTTCACTTAATTGACAATATTTTTAGTTTTCATCATTTCCAATCCTACTTAGTGGCTATTCAAATAATTGATAGTACAAAAGATAAACAAATGCTCATAAAAACTGATTCTGACCTACTAGATGCCAACGGAAAACGCCAGATTTGTCAACTTCAAGATTGTCACTAAGAGATTACAAGATCCGATTCCCACAATTTACCAAAAGTCCCCATGGTGTTTAAAACATTATGTTCTCAATGTAATGATCAGATAATAAACTTCTAAAATTATTATTTAAATATAATTTTGTTTTTGACATTAAAAATGTCTTACTCCACTATCTGGGGCTAGGTGTTATTCTAAAATCTAAACTATCTCCCATGTAACGAAACTATGTAAGGTTTGCACGCTTATAACTCCTATATTACTAGATGGATTTTAATCATTCATACACCAACCGATTCAGAAACACCTAACTTAAATATAGGTAATAATTTAATATCTCCCCAATAAAAGTAGACTTTTGGAAATTGGTAAACTTAAAAAGTTCACAAATAACGGGAAAAATATCATTCGTGAGGCAGATTTCTCAGACACAGCCGTCAAAAGAGGGCAGCTTAGTTGCTCAATGAAACACGAAAAGTCATAAATAGAAGCAACGCATGTCCGTTTAAATCAGTTGTTGCTCTTATCCCACACGAGCAACGTCGTCTCCGGGCGATGTAATAAGCGCTATCGATTTTCGGTAACGTTGGCATTTGCACACACTCGCACCTAAGTGACTAAACCATATACCATATTAGTTTATAAATAGAGGTGACGCGTACCCGTTTGAATCAGTTTTTGTTCTTATGTCGAACGGGTAAGATCATGGCTGCAGCGTCTGGGCACTACAATAAGCGGTAGACGCTATGCATTTTCGGCAGCGGTGGCCGTGTGCGGATTTGTCGGGTACCAGCATGGTGTCACAGAATGATTTGCAAAGTGGGTGGGCGGGGTGGTTTGGATTTAATTCAATACGGTGTGTGCTGCTTAAGAGTGTTGCGTTTGAAAAAAATATATTTATTTTTATGCATGCGTGTGCGTTGTAACTTGTTAATCCATGTTTACGGCGCTTTGTAGATGCGTAGGGTAAAGAGCCAATTGGTTTTCATGTTTCATATTTCGGTTATATGTTTTTTATCAGTAAGGCATCTGACAACGTGCTTCTGTAGTTATTGCACTGTTCAGCAGCGTAGTATTTTATATAGGAGAGCACACTCAGGTTTTTTACGCGGATTTTGAAATTTACGCGGTTTTCATTAACGCGTTTTTTTAAATTTACGCGGTTTTCATTTACACGGCCTGTATCCCCTGCGTGAAAAATCTGAGTGTAATTGCATCGGAAACAATCACATTCCCAGCAGAACTTCTTGTTTTCTAATTTCAAACACTTTTGTTTCGTACTGCACACAACGGAAAATTTTAAAACAGAACTTACCGTCCCAGCAGCAGTTGAAGCGGGTGTTCTTTTTCGATTCAAATTCAAGCCATGTCTTAAGCGTTACTGGACTTAAAATTGTTTTCCCAGTTTAACCAGTCAGAATATCTGTCCTACCCTATGTATTTAAAACACAGTTCTAATTGCGTTTTAAGGTATACAACAAATACGGTTGGGTATACTAATTTAAATTTTAAAATAAATCTGTTTTAAATTATGAAACAAACCGCTGTACTGAAGATATAATTATGCCAGTCCTATTACCACATAAAACACCTATATAACATAAAACGCTGCAGAATTGGTTTAATAATACAATGTTTACACTACAGAGTTAGAACACGTTTTAATAATTAGCAACAAGAAAAATGTCACCAAGATAGCATAAAAACCCGTTTTAACTGGTGGTGCGAACGTTGCATAACAATGTAATTTATCAAATAATTTCATTTTTCCACCACTAATCGATCAAGAAATACTTACACTTAAGATTGTTTACTTAAGTTCATTAGTACATTATTGAAAATTTAAATGGAAAATGAAATTTCATATTTTATGGAGAATCTGTATATTTCCGTTGGCGGGCGTGGGTTTCCTCATCACAGCTCTCAATATGGAGCTTTTCTTTTGAATATATTTTCTGGACAGACCAGCCTATTTTTACTAGATGGATCAGCCAAATAATGCCAATCACCTAGTGAGATACTTGATTAATTAATAGATTACCGTTAAAAGACCTTCAATAAATTATGTTTTAATGGGGAGGGTATATAGCAACTTGTAACATGAAAACAGGCGAGTGAACAAGAACGTGTGTCGATATGTGTGATAGATAAAAAAGCTATATTTTTAATGTCACCGTGGTCGTGTCCTGTACACAACCCTTTAATTTTTTTTAAATTAAACTGGTCATCACCAATAAATTCTGGTTTGGGGGGGGGGGGGTTAACCTCCAAAACGCCCCTGGCTACGCCACTGCTGATGTTGCTTCCGATGCCGGGAAAACGTGAAGATCTTTCAGCGTAGTCAATATATCCACTGTTATTGGTACTGTTAGAGAGAGTAATCTTGAACAAGGTAACCAAGTACACGGACCGTGAGAACGGAATGAGGTTCCGTAGTCGGATTCACAAAGATCACATGAAAAAGACTCAGCGCGCTGAATAGTTGCCATGTGATAATTGAGTTTGCAGTGGCCGGTTAAAGCCCTGGTCAGCATACCGCAGTGGAGCTTCGAAAAATGTAAGAGATTTTTCGAAACCATTGGGCATGGTTGTTCTAGAAACGCCTTTGTTTGGCGACACGTTTGTAGATTTCTCCAATAATTGCGGTGCTCGGACGAAGCCCAGGACCGTATTTTTTCCCTAATCCAATTTGTCGAAATTGGCAGCGCGGGCTCAGGACCAACGAAGTCAATCGCTGAACCTGCCCTAGCCAATTCGTCAGCCCATTCATTTCCAGTAATACCGCAATGTCCGGGCACCCAGACAAGGTAGATAGTGTTGACAATGCTTAGTTCTTCGATTTGGGTTCGGCACGCGATCACTAGCTTGGACCGGGATTTGTCTGAGCTAAGGGCCTTGATTGCAGCCTGACTATCGGAGCAGAAGTTTATAACTCTGCCGGACAAACTCAGTTGAAGGGCCGATTGCACCCCGCACATAATCGCAAAGATTTCTGCTTGGAATACAGTACAGTATCTACCTAGTGAGTGAGATTGTTCCAATCTCATTTCACGACAGTAGACACCAGCACATCCCTCCATCAGAGAACCGTCAGTGTAACAGACTACTTGCGTTTGTTGTTGTCTTTCCATAAAGCCAGACAACCACTCCTCTCGAGAGGGAATCTTCACATGGAATGTCCTGTAAGGAAAACCACAAGTGAGTGTAATATCGCTGGGAGCAAGAATATCTTCACCCCATGTAACCATTTGTGACCACAATCGTGTATGACTGGTAGCAAGATCAACATGATTACTGTTCCAAAGCTCAGTAACCTGCAGTCTGTATGCACATGATAGTGCTTCTTGTTTTAAGTGTATATGTAATGGTTTGATATTTAGAAGTGCCTCAAGAGCAGCAGTCGGAGTCGTGGTGAAAGCACCAGTCAACGCCATGAGCCCCATTCTTTGCAGATGGTTTAGCTTTGACTGGACTGTCACCACCTCTCCCCTCTGCCACCACACAAGGCATCCGTATGACAGTATTGGACTACAATTGTCGTGTAAATCCAATAGATGTATTTAGGTTTGAGACCCCAGGTCTTTCCAAAAGTTCGTCTGCACTGCCCGAAGGCCATGCACGCTTTCTTGACTCTGAACTCAATGTGAGCAGACCAATTCAGTTTGGAATCCAATATGACTCGAACGTATTTGACTTGATCTGCACACAGTAGCTCAGAATCAAAGAACTGCAAGGGACGAACCCCGGTTGTTATTCGCTTCTTCGTGAAAAGAACCATTGAAGTTTTGCTTGGGTTAACTGATAGTTTAACTTGTCGACACCACTGTTCGACAGCTCTTAATGCCTGTTGCATTAAGTCAAAGATTGTTCCGATGCAAAATCCAGTAATTAGTATTTGGTAATCGTCAGCAAACCCGTAGGTTGGAAATCCAAGCTCATTGAGTTTCTTCAACAAGCCGTCAGCTACTAAGTTCCATAACAAAGGTGACAGAACGCCGCCCTGAGGACAACCGCAAATACTCAACTTCCGTATCTCAGCCTGTCGCAGTGACGAGAAAAGTATGCGGTTACTAAGCATTGCGTTTATCCAATCTGAGGTACATGCAGGTATCCTATGACCGCGCGTCGCTTCCAGAATAGACTGGAAGGACACATTGTCAAAAGCACCCTCAATATCTAGGAATACACCCAAGCTAGATTGCTTGAGCGAGAAGGCTTTCTCAATGTTGTAAACAACATCGTGAAGCAGAGTGATCGTGGATTTCCCACACTGATATGCATGTTGCATTTTGTGCAGTGGATATTCAACTAAACTAACGTTCCTGATGTGATGATCGATTATCCGTTCCAAAGCTTTCAGAAGAAAAGAACTTAAGCTGATAGGCCTCTTGGCTTCTTCATAGTTTGAGCGCCCCCCTTTGGGAATAAATCTAACAGTTTTTTCTCGCCATGCTTTCGGGATATACCCGGTAGCAAGACTGGAAAGCAAAATCTTTTTCAAGACATGTTTAAGAATATCAAATCCCTTTTGCAGTAGCACGGGAAGTATTCCATCTTTTCCGGGTGATTTGTATGGAGCAAAGCTGTCAACTGCCCACTTGACCGATTCAGTGGAAACCAATGTGCGTGCTAACGCCCACGAGTCCGAATCACCAGAATGAGATCTGTGAACATTGTTCAACTCCGGATCGATACAACCTGGAAAGTGTGTGTCGAAGAGACAATTAAGAACATCTTTTTCGTCCGTCACATAAACACCATCTCTGGTTTTTAAGGAGTTCATCTGAAAATCATTCGATTTGGAGAGAATTTTATTTAATCTGCTAGCCTCGTTCAGACTAGAGACATTAGTGCATAGGCTTTGCCAGCCAGCCCGTTCTGCAGATCTAAGACATTTCTTATATGCACAACGAGCTGACCTGAAAGCCCTGGAGTCATCACGCTGACGCCGGTTCCAAGCTCTTCTCATAACTTTCTTCATTCTTTCAAGCTCAGCCCTCCACCAAGGGGATCCCCTAGTCGATTTAACAGTACGAAGTGGACAAGCTTCTTCGTAGGATGCTAATATGAATGAGTTTGTCGTATCCACGACGTCATCTAAGTCGTCTAGTTGACTAATTGTTGGAAAATATCCATGAAATTTAGTCGCCAAGTTTTCCAAAAAGAGGTCCCAGTTTGTAGATTTAGGATTACGATATGTCACCACATTGAAGGTGACATCAAAATGATCGAAAAATATATATTTATGATCGGATAGAGACGGTTCAGTTTCATTTGGAACCTGCCAATTTCCCAGCTCATGCAAAATTCTATCAGAGCAAAGTGTTATGTCTAACACCTCCTCCCTCCCAGACTTCGCAAAAGTTGGTCGGTTTCCCACATTCAGAATATGGAGATTTGTACTACTTATGTACTCCATCAGTTCAGAGCCTCTCAGATTGATGTCTGAGCTGCCCCAAATGATGTGATGAGCATTCGCATCACTGCCGATAATGAGCGGAAGCCCATTTCTGCTACAATATGATACAACGCTTTTGAAATCATCAGAAGGAGATGATTCGTTATGCGGTAGGTATGCTGAACAATATATATATATATATATATATATATATATATATATATATATATATATATATATATATATATATATATATATATATATATATATATATATATATATATATATATATATATATATATATATATATATATATATATATATATATATATATATATATATATATATATATATATATATATATATATATTGTCTACGTTTCCGACAGTCAGTGTAACTGTGATAACACAGATATCGCGAGTTGTGAGCTGCGATATGAGACACGCGTCAATAGCCTTATTTGCAAGAATGCAAGCACGAGGCATTTCACGTGGGTTAGTCATGCCTGTCTTGTTGTAAGCAATGAAGGCAGTGTTAAGTAACTTTCCAAAATAGAAGTTTCCTTTATGGAAATACGGTTCTTGAATCAATGCTATGGAAGCTTTACCTTCCTGCATGAGTCGAGATAAATTCATAGTTGCTGTACGTTTATGTTGGAGATTGATTTGTGCTATTCTAACCATTGTTGATTAGAGAACTGTACATTTAATCTCCAACACAAATTGCACTAGAGGACACCAAGCGAGTTGGGATGTTAACGCATTTAGCGAGCCATATCAGGTTTAAATGGGACATGATCATTTGATTCCCACGATTTGCGAAGAAAATAATGGTCCACTGTGTCAGAGATTCGCATAACACAGTAAGGGCAAAACCCAAAATGCTCCGTGCGCGACTGGCATATTTTAGACCCTCCAGTCATTAAGTCCTCGGCACGGAACTACACCTTGACTTAGGGTCTCCTACTTTCAGTCGCCTCCTACGACATGGGAGCAGGACTCCAGTGGCTCAATTCTAGGCCGGATACCACACGGCCTCTGGGCACATCGAAATTTGATAATCGAAACTCAACAAAACTTCACTACCATCAGCCGAGAGTCTCAGCAAACCCCCAGCCAACAAAAATTCGACAAAATTAAGTGGATCATCGGTGAAAAAAAATCGGTGTGTAGAGCGACCGTTCCGCTGCGTAATGCAGCATACTGGGGAGTTCGCCCAACTCTTCCCAGGCTCCGTTCGCCATTGAGAATATTTTAAACCCCCTCAACAATTTTACCCACACACCTAGAAAAAATAGTGTAAATTTACGTATCCTGACCCTGACATATACGAGCATCAAAAATGACTTAGTTTTACGTTTGATTTTAATTTTACATGACGTTTAATTTCGTAAATAGTGTAATTTTACTCCACATACAGCGTTTGTTCTGAATGGTAGGAAGTGTAATTTTATGTCATTGCGCATGTAAAGTATATGTTTCATGTAAAATTAAACGGAACACGGTAATGTTCCGTCATTTCGTAAATTACGGTTTGTTGAATTGTGTCATGTTTGCAATTACGTCAACGATAAAATTCAGATTTTTTTGGTGTGCATAGCACGGGTCGCATGACACTATGGAATTGGGGTTCCCTGTTTGGTAGATTTTTACCACTGAAACAGGTAGTCCGTAGTGTAATTCTTAGCCGGTTGAAACAACCACTACCGACACTACACGGCTTATCTAGGCTGTTCGGTGAAAGAAGCTGACATTGAAGAACAGCTTCCATATTTAGATGGGCGAACAGCCGCAGAAGGAAGGAAGGATAACGGTAGGAGAGGGATTGAGAGGGATTTGGGCTAAGCGCTTATTTAAAGGCGGCGCTGGCTCGCCTTGTCAGGGCTGCTTTAGGGCATGTGGTATTTAGGCCTAGAACGCATAGGGCCCCCTACCTCGTCCTACCACACCCGCAGTCAGCCCCCGCTGCTGGTTCGGGTCGCGAATCACAACTAGTTGCTATCGCGATTAAGCAACTCATTGAGATGGCTCGTGAAAACATTAACTAAATGGCTCACAGAAACGGGAGCCAAATGGTTCACGGAAGTTCTCCACTGCGATTAGTCTAATAGGTGTTCGGAGCTAAACGCCTCTAATGTATCATTTTGTCTCAAGCCCGATATAACGCTTCGATGCAGTCTCGTGGTCCGAATAGAAATGTACAGTAACAAAACCATGATTTTCACTGTGGCAGTACAGTAATTTTACAATAATTACGGTAAATTCTAGTGTTATGATACAATATAAAAACAATAAACTTTACCGTTTCTACAGTAAATTTCACTGTAAAATCGACTTTTACAGTAAAAACGTTTTTAATCCACCTAACAGTGTGATGAGACATTTCTTATAACTCTTCGGATATTATATCGTTTGAGAACATTTAGAACATGATGCTTCGCGATGTTTTTGATAACACATTCTACATGGGATAGTGGCAGGACTCAGAGAATCGCTCAAATCAGCATAGGACAACATCAGTGCTAGAAATCTCAAACCAAATCAATGGGAAAGCGAAAAATGGCCCATAAAATAGACATAGCAACGATTTATTGTTAATGCTCTGTTAATAAAATATCTAAATTGTGGTGGGAAAACTGAATTTTCCTAAAGGGGTTATATATTGTACTGAGCCAAAAAAAATCGATTTTTTTTTAATCGATTTGAAGTTTATACTTTACTCAAATTTCCAACGCGACTGAGAACTAAGAAATCAACGCTTTTTCTTGAAAAGGGCGATACTAGCAGTGATACCATTCAAAGAAAATCAACAGTGAATATTTCCAGACTTGGTTTTATTTCATATTTAAGAACTATTGTGTTTTTTACATCCTAGATTGCATGATTCAGTGATCGAAACCCAAAACTTCATAAAGTATTTGAATTCATTAAATTAAAATTTGTTTTTGCTATTGAAATTGACAAAATGATAGTATCGCCCCTTTGGCGATTGTTTACTTTTTCGGTGCCACCTATCAGCATTGAAGTATCGCCCTTACGTTTTTTATAATAACTACCGTACCGATTTCGTCCGTGTTTTTTCAATAGAGATCATTGTTACTATTTACAGCTGCTATCAGCTTGATAATCCTAAAAAAAATACGAAAATAACAGTTTCGCCTCTAAACTGCTAGCAAAAAAGTATCGCCCTGTTTGTTTGCATGGAGCGTGGAGGGTGAAACTTTAAATAAACAATCAAAAATATAGTTTCGCCCGTTGTATTTTTTGCTGTAGTTTAAGAGAGCAATATCGTAGAATCCAAATTTTTAGGTTAATTTGTTTCGTTTCAAAGCCCTCATTCGCATCTATGAAAAAAGCCCTATGTTTACATTTGTAAGTATCGCCCTTTTCACAAAAAAGCGTTGAAATGAAATCGCAGCTCCTGATATCACGCTATCTCTGAAGTGCATGCGTGCATAGTTTCAAATTTTACTTCGACATCGACTTTTTCTAAAGGTGACTTCCCAGTAGTATCCTTGGTTTGAATTATTATCTTTTTTACGTTGTAACGACATTCAATTAGCTAGAGATTACTGGGTAGGGAAAGTTATGAAACTTAGAGCCATAGTACTCAAGTGAGAGCAAGGATGTGAAGTAAACAGATCGGAAAACTAGAAGTGGCAGGGTCATTAGAACAGGCTTAATATCGTGCGGGCTTAATTTTTGCCTTCTGTTAATGAGGGTCAAGCTTAGGCAGAGTAACTACGAATCACCCGAGTTCACTAACATGTGTCTTGATAAAGGTAGACGGCAAAAATTAAGCCACGCAAGATCACCACTGAAAACCTGTCGACGATTAGCATCAATCTTAATGATGATTGCTGCTGTTCATCTCTGTTTGTCTTTTGAATACCGGGATAGATTTTTATTAGACTATTGTCACTGTTCTTACAGTCGTGGCGGGTTTGCTACATTGTGTAAGGCAATGGCTGTGTTTACTTCACATCCTTGCTCTCACTTGAGTACTATGGCTCTAAGTTTCATAACTTTCCCTACCCAGTAATCTCTAGCTAATTGAATGTCATTAAAACGTAAAAAAGAAAATGTGACTAACATAGTCGAAATAAAAAAGGAAAAAAAAATGAATTATTATCGCTAATCCTAATGCCAAAGAACAAATAAAAACCTCACGAAAACGAACCGTTTGGGAAAATCATCATCATTACTGGATTTTTCATTTTCACGAAACTTTTCGATAACCTTCCGTCACTTGCGTTAATGCACTGGGTGCACAGTGCTCTGAAAATCTAGCGAAATCGTCTTAGGGCACCAGCGGGTCTAATTCAGAGCTATCTGCGCGGCGAGTTAAATCTGCAAAGAATACTAAAAAATAATTTCTGTTCCATAATTTTCAGTTCAGCAATCGTGCTCACCGCAAGCCATGAAAAATAGACTACGTTGTGAAGTGATGGTCATTATTTATTAAAAAATCACGGTTAAATAAAAAATAAAACTATTAAAATTTTTAAAATAGTTTATAATGAGCATGAGCATGAGCATGAGCATGATGACCATACAATTCGTAGTTGCTACTCCGTGATTGACCAGAACAAGCGAAATTGCACAGAGAATCAATGAATGGAGCCTGGGAGTAGCTTTCCATTCTCAATGTGCACGTTTCGAGAGTTCAAAATTTTAAAGTGTCAATAACGGCGCCGGCCACGTCCTTACAGTCATCGGGGAAGGGAAGGAATGTTAGTGTAGCAACCGTTGTTATGGAGACCGTGTATACCTCTGCATCTCCACGGTTGCCACGGGAAGGTGGTTTTGTTAGTGGGATAGGATAAATAGTTACATAAATCGGGATTCACCTTGATAAGTGATATGATCTACGCAACTCTCATAAATGTTATCATGTGTTAATTGCTCTGGGCAGCCGGCTGCCGAGAATTTTTAAAAGATTTATCGTTTGTTTTATTATTTGGAAACTCGGCGTGAAATATGCAATTCAAACTCCGGACAGCCGGCCGTCGGGAGTGTTGCTTATATTTAATTGGGCAATATTTTTAAAAGATAGGGGACCGGCAAAGCTTATCAATTCTAGAACAACAAAATAGAATGTCATGCAATTGTTTTTACTGGGTCGATTAAAATTACAATGGATAAATAGAATTGTTAATACTTCATTGTATCTTACTTTTTTGGTATCTGAGTTTTATTATCGTAATCAAAAAGTGTTAATTGTATGCTTTCTCCATTAACGAATTTTGCTACCAATATCCGCGCGCGACATTATGCTATCTCTCGACGAATTGCAGCATTGTCATATAAAAGGGCATTCGGTAGCCGGCCGCCGGGAATCTGGGAAATTTATTCCTTGTTGTATTAATATGATTGGCGCAATAAGCAACATGAGCTAGACGGCTATGAGCAGCATTGCTTATATTTTAATAAATCGATATCGTTTAATTTTCTATCGCACGGCGAATTCTCGTAGTTTCTATCAGTCGTTAATTTTTCCGGGGATCCTAATAAAATTCCATAACTATATAACATATATTTGTGTACAATTTACTCATTTTTCATTTCTACTCATTTCTCAAGTCAGGTACTATAGCTAGAACTGCACACAAATATTGGTTTCGTAGTAAAAGCAGGATTTTTACTACTACTGAATTGCGAAAATAATAAGAAAATAATGTGCAACTGTGTTACTTCCAAGGCAGATAGATGTGTGAATAGAATGCCAATTCTAAGCAATGGTTATTATGCCAACTACTAGTTAAGTTAGTTAAGAAAGATAAGAAAGTACGTACAAAAACATAAGATAGTTGACAGTATTTTAGTACTAAAGGGAGACACAGAATATAGAATCCGTTTTAAAGGAAAATTAAATCAAACCCTTAAATTACGACAGAAGGAAAACAATATGGTGTATATCCTATGTTGGGGCGGAAATGAGAAAGGAAGAGCCGAATGTATGTGTACGTTCATTACAGGGCATCAGTCTAGGGTACAAATATCCACACAAGCGATTTGGCGTCTTGTGACAACTGAAGCTAATAAATAATAAATGAATGAGTCTTCAGTTCAACAACAGTGCTACATACCAACAAGATAAAAGTAAAGAAAATACATCCATGACACGGCAGTAAGAATCCATTAGATCCATTCGTGCATCAGTCACTGGCTGCCACACGCCATTCAAACCGACCACGCTTAGACAACACCGTTATCAATATTCCAGCAGATTTCAGCCGCTAGTACAAGAGCTATGGATCCATCATTGTTCACTAAAAGTACATTGAACACCTTTACCACTCACATACATTTTAAAACAGCACGCAATCAAAAATAACGTATAGTGATGAAACATTATGCCGAAACATCCGATAAAATCGTTTCACATAGTATCAACAGTATGGGTCCGACTGTCAGTCTGTAACCCTGTTAGTGCGACCACTCCCTAATGCAACCAATCAAGGTGCATAACCCTATACAAAAAGACTCCTGTGAACCCGGAAAAGCTTATTCTGTGCACAAAACCTCGTGCAGATTCGTCTCGCGTATAAAACAGAAGCGACTGGTATTAACTTGCATGTGCAAACTAAAGGCCCTAGTATAAAGGTACGCAAAGAGTGTGCAGAAAGTGAAGCCGAAAAAAGTCCACCTATCGAGCAAAACTAGAACCCAACTTTGCTGCAGAGGTATCAGAGATGCATTCCAATTGTGCTCGATAGGCAGGCTCTTTCTGACTTCACTCTTTGCGCAACTGTTCTCTATAGACTGTGGTGCAAACCTGTGAGAACGCGTATTGAAGAGGGAAGAGAAAAAGTGCAAAATCCTATAAGAACCCTCTCGCCATGACCCCCGTACGACCACGAAGCACGGATAGGAGCAAAATGAAACATGCAAATGTATGTGAATTACAGATGAAACATCTTGCTCTTGCTACACACAATCTTAACGCAGCGGATCAGAGCTCGGGTCGAACACGCCCCAAACTAGCTTGCAGCCCAGCACACCTGGCACAGATTTGATTCGGTTCATAGGAAGAAAACACCGTCACCGAACGTTTCATAAACACCATTGTACACACATACACAGTCAAGAGCAGAGCCGCTCGCACCCCTCTCCGACAGAGACTCAGAGACCCAACATGTCCATTTTTAAAGCAAAATCCATTCGAACATCCTAGCACCCAAAGTAAACGTGTATAGACACATACAAGAACATCCTCACCCGTACATTACGCATTTCTTCGTTGCTCCAGTCGGAATCCAAGAAGTTTAATCCACCTGACCTTTTCTACGCATAAAAGAACCCAAAAGTATCTCTCACTTTTCTCGACAACTCGAGTGCGAGTGAAACACAAAACTCAAAACTGCCTAATCCGAACCTAAAATTTTGTAATAACGAAATAAGTACTTGGCAACGCTGGGCAGAACAGCGTATACAATTTACAAACACTATCAATACCTCGATCTGTTGCTCCTCTCAAGAACACTGGAAGAGAAAAACGGAATCACAACTTGATGCCACTGTTACCAATCAGTCAAAACAAAGTTAATATAACAGCGTGCTAGCAACCTTTACCCTTCCCCATTTTAACAAAAGAACAATACGCAATCCGATTTCAGCTCTTCAACAAATTCCGACGCACACGCGCATTCTCGTAGAATAAATATTAACAATAATAAAGTAAAAATACTGAACATAAGCAACAAATCAGAATGTCCTCACCGGGATCATGTATTCAAACTGCGTTTGATATAACTTTTCCTCCATTTGTGGTAGTATCACTCCTCGCATCGTCTCAGCCAACACTAGCACGAGCACCGCAAAGCTTCGGACTTTGACGAGTAAACACACAGAATATGTGTGAATGGGTCTTAACGAAATCACTTGCACTAACACATATTACTGATATAAAACTGTTAAAAAAATCATTTTTGGCAATTAACAAGCGTTAAAAGCCACTAGACTTGATGGTGTCTGACTAATATAGCACTTTCAAAACACATATCACTTATCGTTTAGCCCGAAAGGTATTGAAAACAGTGAGATATCGCGCGAAAAACGGAGCTCGCTAATTACGTGACCTAACCGAACAGCCAGTGTTGCCACCTCCCATGTAATGTATGTTTCCTTTATTCTACCGAAACTTCCGAAAGAACACACCTTTGCCCAATCAGTAGCGAAGCTGAAAAATTTATTTGGGTCGAAGGAGTCGGTAATAAGCAGGCGGTATAGAACGTTGCAAATTGCCAAGCACCCGACTGAAGACCATATTGCTTTCGCTTGCCGTGTTAATAAAGCCTGCGTTGAGTTTGAGCTGGGAAAGCTATCGGAAGAGCAGTTTAAATGCCTGACCTACGTTTGCGGATTGAAAGCAGAAAGCGATGCAGAAACCCGTACGCGGCTGCTTTCCAGGATTGCGGAAAAATGAATGTCATTAAGCAGCGATCTTCTGATAAACGGTTCAACATACGGGATCAGCCATCTTCGAAGCCTGCTGCACATGACACGAGAAAAAAAACCTGATACACCGTGTTGGTTTTGCGGTGCATTTCACTACGTACGGGACTGTACTTTCAAAAACCACAAATGCTCCGAATGTAAGCAGTTTGGACATCGTGAAGGCTACTGCAACAGTTCAAAAAAGTCACAACGTTCATCGAGAAAGGGTAAGCATTCGGTGGCCAGCAAAATGGTCGTCGTTAATGTGTGCAACGTGCAGAAGCGGAGGAGATTCGTTTCCGTTGCCCTTGATGGAACACAGGTTCGTCTTCAGTTGGACACGGCTTCCGATATTACCGTCATCAGCCAGCAGATCTGGAAGAAAATTGGCAGCCCAAGGTTGTCACCAGCAACAGTAAAAGCCAAGGCAGCATCTGGAAACATTTTGCCACTTGATGGTAAATTTAACTGTGACATCACTATCGGCGAAAACACACGCACGCAGATAATTCGTGTCACCAAGAAACCACTACACGTGCTTGGATCTGATTTAGTCGATAGTTTTAATTTGTGGTCCATACCAATGGATACTTTTTGCTGCCATGTTACTAGTACCCCGTCCACCAGTGCAACTCTCAAAGCTATTTACCCAAAAGTGTTCAGCGAAAAGCTCGGGTTGTGCAACCGGACCAAAATTAAATTTGAGGTACAAGAACAGTGCAACAGTGGACAGGTTGGAAAAACTCAATATCATCACACCGGTCGATTATTCAGAATGGGCAGCGCCGATCGTCGTAGTGCGCAAAGCAAATGGCAACATTCGAATTTGCGGAGACTATTCAACAGGTCTAAACTCCACTTTGCAACCTCATCAGTATCCACTGCCACTCCCGGAATACATCTTTGCCAAGCTGACTAACTGCAAAATATTCAGCCAGATTGATCTTTCGGACGCTTTTCTACAGGTGGAAATCGACGAACAGTACCGTCATTTGCTGACAATTAACACACACCGTGGTCTTTACCACTACAACCGCCTTCCACCTGGTGTAAAGGTAGCACCTGGTGCTTTTCAGCAGCTCATCGATACCATGCTAGCCGGCCTTAAGGGCACTTCTGGTTATCTCGATGACGTCATCGTTGGCGGTGAAACACAAGAGGAGCACGACCGTAATTTGGAAGCAGTTCTTCAGCGGATTCAGGATTTTGGTTTTACCATCAGAGCCGAAAAGTGCAGCTTCAGTAAGCAACAGATACGCTATTTGGGCCATATATTCGACCGACGTGGTAAATCCTGATCCAGTAAAAGTTGAGGCAATAACCAAGCTACCTCCTCCCACTGACGTTTCAGGTGTTCGCTCTTTCCTTGGGGCGATCAATTATTACGGCAAGTTTGTGCCTAACATGCGACAGTTGCGCTGTCCACTCGACAACTTGCTGAAGTCGGAGACAAAGTTCGTCTGGACTCAGGAGTGCCAGTAAGCGTTCGAGCGATTCAAGCAGATTCTCTCCTCGGGACTTCTGCTGACACACTACGATCCGAAACAAGAGATTATAGTATTAGCTGACGCATCATTCGTTGGCCTCGGAGCAACCATTAGTCACAAATTCCCCGATGGGTCCATCAAGGTTGTTCAGCATGCTTCCAGAGCACTCACGAAAGCGGAACAAAACTATAGCCAGCCCGATCGCGAAGGTTTAGCAATCATCTTTGCAGTCACCAAGTTCCACAAAATGATTTTCGGTATGAAATTCCGTCTACAAACCGACCACGCTCCTCTGCTTCGAATTTTTGGTTCTAAGAAGGGCATACCGGTATATACGGCAAACCGGTTGCAACGTTTCGCCCTCAATCTGCTATTGTACGATTTTAACATTGAATACGTGCCAACCGACAAATTTGGCAACGCTGACGTGTTGTCTCGTCTAATCAACCAGCACGTTAAGCCAGAGGAGGATTACGTCATTGCGAGCATTATCCTCGAAGAAGATGTAAGGTCAGTAGCCGCAGATACCGTTAATATATTACCTCTCAGTTTCATAGTCGTAGCACAGAGTACCCAAGCTGATCCACTGCTTCGCAAAGCCTTCCGGTACATACAAGACGGTTGGCCTTCATCAAAAGCCGTCGATCCGGAACTTAAGCAGTTTCACTCCAGGCAGGAGTCACTTACTGTGGTCGATGGGTGTATTCTGTTTGCTGAGCGTCTCGTCATTCCATCGCAGTATCGAAAATGATGCTTGGACCAGCTTCATCGTGGACATCCGGGCATGCAGCGGATGAAAGCAATCGCCAGAAGCTACGTCTACTGGCACTCCATAGATGATGATATCATTGGTTATGTAAAGGCGGGTCAGCATTGCGCATCCGTTTCCAGGTCCCCTCCTTGCGCTGCTCCTGTACAGTGGCCGAAAACATCCGGTCCATGGCAGCGTGTTCACATAGATTTTGCCGGTCCCATCGAAGGCGAATATTACCTCATCGCAGTGGATTCGTACTCCAAGTGGCCGAAGATTATGCAAACCAGAAGAATCACCTATACGGCTACAATCAGCATCCTGTGTGGCCTTTTTGCTTGACTTGG
Source organism: Topomyia yanbarensis (assembly GCF_030247195.1). Taxonomy (NCBI): domain Eukaryota; kingdom Metazoa; phylum Arthropoda; class Insecta; order Diptera; family Culicidae; genus Topomyia; species Topomyia yanbarensis. Next base: position 138,745,270 of record NC_080670.1, on the reverse strand, counting down.
TATGCCAGTGACTCTAGTGTCCGACAATGGTACCCAATTTACGAGCACGGAATTTGCAGAGTTTTGCGCAATCAACGGGATCGAGCACATCACGACACCCCCCCCCCCTTTCATCCACAATCCAACGGCCAAGCTGAGCGTTTTGTAGACACTTTCAAAAGAGCCGTCAAGAAAATCCGAGAGGGTAGAGGATCAATTACTGATGCGTTGGATACCTTCCTGCTCGCTTATAGAAGCACACCTAACCGTTCGGCTCCTGAAGGCAAATCTCCATCTGAACTTTTGTTCGGTCGCAAGATCCGAACCTGTCTCGCACTACTTCGGCCGCCCCCTGCGACTGAACCGAAGCCAATCGAGAAGCAGCACAGCCAGTTGAGATTTTTTCAGTCGGAATGATCCAGTATTTGCCAAAGTATATGCAAGAAACAGTTGGAAATGGTCTCCAGGTGTGATTGTCGAAAGAATTGGTGACGTGATGTACAACATCTGGGTGGAGGACCGCCGAATGCTACGTTCGCATATTAATCAACTCCGTAGTCGAACTGTAACCGGATCAACCACCAACACAGTAGGACAGCAAACCAGATATGCTCAGTTACCTTTGGATATTCTGTTGGACGTGTGGAAGCTGCCGAACTTACCAACTGATACAACATCGCAGTCATCGTCGACGCTGCAGCCAACCACCTCACAATGTGCATCGTCGACACCTCGTTGTGATCAGCCGCCTGAATCGGTGGTTAGTCCATCACTTTCTCCACTGTCTTCGTCATCACATGCAACATCTTCCGAATTTGAGTCAGCAGTTGAAGCAGATCCGGTGGCAGCACTACCACGCCGATCTTCGAGAGCTCGAAGAGCGCCGCAGTGGTTTGACCCGTACCACCCTTATTAAGAGGGGAGATGTTGGAGACAACTAAACTGGAGCGATGGCAACTCTGCCCTGCCATCCGCCACTCTCTGCGCTAGGCTCTCTAGTGACAGTCTTGCTGTCACTCCGAGATGCCACCATAAGCGGAAACCACTTTTTAACCCGTCAGTCATAAGTCAGTCAACTTGTTCAGCACATGCTCTTTATTTTAACTATCGTTATTAAAAGTATTTTATGTAGTCTGTACGCGAGTGTCCTTTTATTTATTCAATAAGGCTCTCAACCTTCCCCGCGCACAGGGCTATAACAGATACATATTGCTATTCAATCTGTAAATAAAATTTTGAGCGAAAAGGTTAATTTTCAATACTTATCGTTTTGAAAACTTATTTGTTTTTTGCTTCACAAAAATGCGTTATGTTATGAGGATGCAAAATAAACATGTTCTACGACATTTTTTACTCTTTTCTTCACCAAATTAGCTCGTTTGATTTTTTTTTATTTGTGCTAACAATTTCATATATTTATGAAAAAACCGTTGAAAACGGCATGTTTAAAATTATTCATTTGTTTACGTGAATTTCACGCACACAGGCTGTCAAACTCAGCATCGTAGTCGCGAATGCCTGGTAGTATGAAACCACCCCGTATTTGAACTCGCTGCATAGCCGCACACCAAAATTTTTGGATGAAAACTCAGCAAATGAAAGTGCTAAAAACTCAGCAATTTCCGCGTTTGCGCGTTAAGGGCACAAAACCCAACCCAAATTAAGTCCCATTTCTTGTGTTTCGAATCCATCTCGTCAGTAACCAGCACCATCTGGGTGTCTATCTAGATGATGTATCTAAACTAGGGTACTAGTTTAGATACATCGTCCACTTAAGACATCCAGATGGTACCAGTTACTGACGAGATGAATTCGAAACACAAAAAATCGAAGGGCAATTTACTCCCCATTCAAAGTGAATTGAAAATACCCAATTGAAAAAATACACGAGAAATGCTTCAATACACCTTAATACATTTAATACGCCGAAAATACACTAATGCACTAAAATACGTTACTTCTGGAAGAATTTTTCAATACGTCAAAAATACGCTAATACACAAAAATACGTTAGTACCGGAAATATTTTTCAATGCGCCGATAACAATCCAATTCGTCAAGTAATACACTGTTGATACAAGCCATACAAATATTACATTAATTTCATGCCAAATGAAACTAATTCAGTATATTTCTTATTATGACATAGCGTATGTTTTTTCAAGCTAGATTGTTTACTTTTCTCGGAATTGGGACTCCCAGCAAACGGACTCAGAATCGGTGAATCATTAGAATGACAAGTAGGCAGAAATCAATCAGAATTCTTGTTAGTATGATTCAGAGGAACAATCCCATAATCTTTAAAGAAAATAAACATCCCGTACATTTGAAAATACTCCCAGGGGACGTGAACATAAATCCGAAAATTCCTACCAGCATCAGTAGGAAATTTTTGATCAAGAATTCGCTCATTTTATCGACATAAACAATGGTTTAATGTTTACCCTAAATAGTGAAGCTCTAAAATCTTGAGAGTTCGAAGTTTACATAGCGATGGATCATTTTGTTTAGATATATAGGTTGCATTATAAATCAACACTCGTTGGGGGAATAGAATCGAAACCACCGCTCGATGGATTGAGAATGCAAAACACAAGATTGTACGCAGCTCACCTGGGTTCGATTCCCAACCCCGCACATAGGGTTAGAGATTTTTCCACAAGAGATTACTCTAACCAGAAAAGAGGCGAATGACCCTAAGGTTAAAACCTCTATAATTAAAATAATAAAAAATAATACAAAACACAAGAATCCGAATTACGAGTCGCTTCCGATCAACTTGCAGGAATGAGTTCAGCCATAACTCTAAGTCCAGTTGGAATTCCGGCTGGATTCTGCCAGAATTCAGGCTCTAGTAACACAACCGAGTCTAGTACAACCCGCAGGAATTTCGGCTGATTTTACTTACGAGCATCTCAATTTTACTGAGAAGCATCTCAATTTTTGAAATAAATTTAGATAATACTGCAGTGATTAAATATAATACCGCGTTGCTAATAAAATACCATTGGGTAAGCCTAATTAGAAATTCTATTTTTTTTTTTCGAGAGTTGTCCTACTGGGGCTGTAGAGCTAGGTTCTCGGAAGGGCTCCCCGTCAGAATCACATACTACAATTTGCAGACGAGACAGGCAATGACGCCCAATAAAACACTGCAATAGGCCAATTGTAGCGGGCAGTGATTCTGAATGTGATATTCATTGTACGGTTCAGGCATGTGCGGGCGTAGGGACTCGCTATTAAAAATTTTAAAATAGTTTATAATTTTCACAAACTTATTAGGAAAAATTGTTTAATAAGCTTTCGTCGAGAGGTCTCTCTTCGCCGTCTCGTACAGCATAGAACAGTTCCCTCGGTTTCAATTTTGTTGCTGTATGAACAGTGTTGTTATAGAGGGTGCATGCGATAAGGTACATTTCTTTATTAGTGAGATTTGGAAATTTGTGTTTGTTGTATCTGAAAATTTCACTAATGGTGGAGTGAAAGCGTTCCACAATACCATTAGTTTCACTGCGATTAGTGGGTACAAAATACTGTTGAATGTTCAGGTCTGCTAGCATTCCTCTAACCTCTATAGATTTGATTGCAGGTTCATTGTCCGATACAATCAGCTTCGGTGAACCGTAAAGGGAAAAGTATGAGTGTTCCAAACCTTGTCAGTTTGTCGACGGTTGAGAGAAATATGTACGGTTGGGAGATGAAGATATCCACGTGAATTATGTCTGATGGTGTTTTGGGTATGGTAGTTTCGCCATGAATTATCTTATAAGGTTTCCGTTCGTACTTCATTTTGTTGCAAATATCGCAAAGTATGATGTATTTCCTGACTTTTCGTTTTACGTTCGGGAAATAATACCGCCTAAGAATCTCCTCTTTGTTTTCTTTTATACCTCTGTGGGCAATTTCATGGGTTTGTTCTATGAGAAGGTCTTGTTCGGGTTCTTCTGTAATGTCTATCAACAGTTTCTGTGAAATTTTAATCCTGAAAGTTTTGCAACGGCTAAAGTAGTTCTTGTATACTACTTGTACGGTCGGTATTAGGCTTTCTGGACACATCAAACCATTATTCCTTCTCAAGTCCATACATTCTCGAAATATTCTTATCAATACGGGGATGCCAAAAGCTACTTTGGTGATCGTTCGGCGAAAGGTTCGGGGAAAGATTTCCTCATAGGCTTCCGAATCACTATCTCCGTATTTTAGAATGATTTGATTAGAGAACATGTTAATTGGAAGTTCAGTACATGCAATGAATTCGGATTGATCAGTATCCGCTGAATGGACTGAACTAGCGTCTGAATCAGTTTCGTTTATGTTAATCTCAGAGCTTTGGATTCTAGATAAACCATCTGCCACAACATTTTGTCTTCCAGGTCGGTGTTTTATTTCGAAGTCGAATTCTGCTAGCTGGAGTCTCCATTTTACTAGTTTCGAATTGGGGGTTTTCAAGTTAAGGGCGTACGTTAGGGGTTGGTGATCGGTATAGAGTGTAAACTTCCTTCCAAATAGATAGGGTCGGAAGTATTTAGTTGCCCATACTATTGCCAGCAACTCTTTTTCGATAGCCGAGTAGTTTTCCTCGGACTTAGTTAATGTTCGTGACGCAAACGCGACTGGTCGGTCCCTGCAAATGGATCCTTGAGAGAGAACCGCACCTAATGCAAAGTTGCTTGCGTCGGTAGTTAAAATAAATGGACGTTCAAAGTCTGGATATTGCAGTATGTCGCTGCTCGTTAGAAGTGTCTTACACAAGTGGTATGTTTTTAGAAACTGCGGAGTGTGCTCAACGTGTTCTCCTTTTCGCAGTTGCGCAGTAAGGGGTTTTGTTATTTTTGCAAAGTCTCGGATGAAGCGTCTATAATAGCCCAAAATTCCAAGAAAACCTTTTAGTTCTTTTTGGTTCTTGAATATCGGCCAGTTTTGTATTGCTGTTAATTTTTTCGGATTGGGTTTGACTCCTTGGTCTGTAACAACGTGACCTAAGAACTCAACCTCTTTTTTCAAGAATTCGCTCTTATCGAGCTGAATTTTCAAATTTACTTTCTCCAATGCTTTAAATATCTTTTCAAGATTTTCGATGTGTTCTTGTAAAGAAGTCGAAAAAACGATAATGTCGTCCATGTAGACCAGACAACATTTACCTATAAGGTCTCTTAAGACGTGATCCATGACGCGCTGAAAGGTAGCAGGCGCGTTTTTAAGCCCGAAGGGCATTCGTAAATATTCGTACAATCCTCCTTCTACTGCGAAAGCTGTTTTTTCAACGTCTTTAGGATGAACTTCGATCTGGTGAAAGCCAGATGCTAAGTCCAGTGTAGTGAAGTATTGGCACCTACCGAGCTTGTCCAAAATTTCTGTAATGTTGGGCAAGGGGTATTTATCGTCTACAGTTTTTTCGTTTACTTTCCTGTAGTCGACTACAAGGCGCCATTTTTGCTGTCCTGAGGCATCAGCCTTTTTCGGAACAATCCATATTGGAGAAACCCAGGGGGAGGTACTAGGCCTTATAATCCCTTGGGTGAGCATGTCGTTAATTTGTCTTTGTACTTCCTGCTTATGGCAGTAGGGGTACCTGTAACTTTTACTGTACGTAGGAAGCTCTTATTTCGTGTTTTATTGTGTCAGAGAATGAAAGGTCTGTACCCTCAATGTAGAAAACGCCCGGGTGTCTAGCAATTAAATGTTTAACTTTTGATTTTTCTTCACTATTTAGGTGATCTAAACGAAGAGTATTAATTAACGAATCCATTCTTTGCGTTCCCCCACGGGGAGGTTTAATTTCATTAAAATTATTCATCTGTACCATGATCTGTTCGGTGTCCACATCCACACAGACCGGGCTTTTGTCGACATTAACAAAAGGAAAAACAGTTTTATTTTCCTCCACTCGGAATATACCGGATGGGATAAAAACGTTGGGTGCAATTTGGAGGTCTTGGTCTAAGTAAAAGTCACCTGCCTCTGCAGTAGTCGGAAAAGTTTTTGTTATCCATTCATTCTCTAGAAAATTCAATTGACACGTTGTAGGGTATTTACGTTTCATTGGAATAATTTGCTTGTTCACTAATAATTGGTTTGTTGTGGTGTTAATTATGGCTCCTATTGATCGTAATGACTCATAGCCAATGAGCCCGTCGAAGAACTCGTGAAATTTAAAGACGAAAAATTTTTGTTTTGGAATACCTTTCTGATAATTGTAGAAAGGGTTCAGAAAGGTGTATGCATTAACGATATGCGTGCCACTAATATTTTTTATCTGGCTGGGAGGGCCAGTCCTACAAAAATGTTTCGGTGCGAGATGCGGAGAGATATAATTTTTATTCGCTCCCGTATCTATCAGCAACCGAATTGCTCCTAGTCGAGTTTGCATCTCGACGTAAGGAAGAAAGTTATTACTTGTTATTCCTCCGGTGGTTGCTCTGCTGCTAATCGAAAATTTAGTTCGTCAATATGATTACTGTCGGGACCCTCTTGTTGCTCATCGATATGGGGGTTATTTTCCATTTCGTGTTGATCGAATATTTCTTCCTCAATTTCTTGGTAGTGAATGGGTGGTGTATTGTTTTTGACATTTTGCTGGGATCTTGGCTCCAGCTTGACATTTTGTAGAGGGAAACGAGCATGATGGTACTGTGGTGGCCTTGAATTATTTGGATAATTTTGGTATTGGGGTCTATGGTTGTTGTAAGAGTAGGTCGTAGGTCTAGCAGAATTATATTGATTTTGTGTGGGTCCTGTGCTATTATTGTGGTACTGAGTTTTTTGCGGATAACCCGGCCGGGGGTTGGAATGATAATATTGGCTTCTTTGCATGGTGGGGGGATTTGTCATGGGGAATTTTGGTTTAGGAAATTTTTCTTTCCTTCGTTGTGCCGTATTGAATTGGTCTAGTGCACTCTGATAGGCTGCCAGCAAATTTGGTGGTCTACTAGTGCGCACAAGGGACGAAATGGAGTAATTTAAGCCGTCTACGAACGAGGTGGTAACCATGGATTCATATGAATCCATCATTACCTTTGCGCAAGGTCGTAACGAGTCATCGAGAGCGATTTTCGCGCTTATGTCTGACAGCAGCGTCCGACATTCACGATAGTACTCTTCTAGCTCTAGTGACGATTGTTTTAAATACGGTATTTTTGACAGAAGCTTGGATAAGTCACGCTTATCACCGAAAAATTCTTTTAAAGTAGTTTTGATTGCACCCCACTCGGTTGGTGCGTGGTTGGCTACTAGAGCCTCGTTAGCTTTCCCTAAGATTTTGTCACGAATGACGCCAGTCCATAGTGGAATCACCTCGGAGAGGGTTTTCGCTGATGGCACTGCTCTTTGAGTAAATTGGAGTTTTTGGTCCACTGATTCTAACCAAGTGGCCAATAGTGCTGGTTCCCCACTATAGGTCGGGATTAATTTGACTATATCGGGAATCCGATATGGGTCGTACACCGGCGCTTGCGGTGGCAGCGTTAGCGCTAATGGATGTTGCCTTTCACTAGCCACTACTTGCGAAGATATTAGCTCGTTAATTTGGAGTCTATGCTCCTCTAATTGACGCGTCAACTCTGTTACGCGGTTGTTTAATTCTGCTTCCATTGCTCGTGTTAGCATGGGTTGTTTTTTATTTGTTTAAAAATTTTATGTTAGTAACACACTTTTGTGATATTACAGGTTTTCGCTTACCGGTGGTCGGGGCTAGAACCTCTTAATTAGTAGTGATTATTGTTTTTAGAATCGATAGCACTTTGTTTTTTTTTTCTAGAAGTGACTACCGAGTTCTTTTAATTTGGGTTATTAAAAGGTTTAAAATTACTTACTTGACGTGACGGTGTTCCTTCGTCTGTGGAAGCTCCAGATCTCTGTCGCCGTAATAGCACGAATCTTCAGTATCCCGCCGAAGATGGAAATGTTCCGGAAATTACACTCGCGACACTAGATCTGCGCCGATTGCGCCAATTAAGAACTATGGATTGTGAAGTTAGTTTTTAAAAAGATTAAAATACGTGTTAACGGGTCGAGCGTACAAACTGAAGTGATTTTTTTAAACGTTCTATGATGTACAGAGGCTAACAAAAAGTCCCTACTTCGCGAAATACCTTCAGTCGCCTGTGTGTGCAGTTTCAGGTGTCCTTAATGCTGACGCTATGTCTCTGGTATACACGTGCGTGGCTCTGGTCATAGCTGTGGTTGCCGCTGATGTTGTTGTTGTTGTTGTTGCTGCTGCTGCTGTAGAACGAAAGCATGGAGTTGGCTCTGGATGGCTTCATGCTTTCGCTTTAGGGTTTCAATTTGGAAACCGGTCCTTGCTGCCTTAACTTATATATATATATATATATATATATATATATATATATATATATATATATATATATATATATATATATATATATATATATATATATATATATATATATATATATATATATATATATATATATATATATATATATATATATATATATATATATATATATATATATATATATATATATATATATATATATGTATATATCTATATATATATATATATATATATATATATATATATGTATATATCTATATATATATATATATATATATATATATATATATATATATATATATATATATATATATATATATATATATATATATATATATATATATATATATATATATACAGTGACACAATCTCATGTTCGTACACCTCTATGCGGAATGCTTATATGCATTTTACAAGTAAAAAATAAGTTTGCGAGACATTTGAGATATGTAGACATAGTTTACTAGACAGTATAGGGAAAATACAATAATTATTTTTGTACTACAAATGCTCATTTTTTCAAAAATAATCATAATTCTAAAGATAGTCAAATATACACGCAATCTCATATTCGTACAGTACACATATTTTTTCAAAAATCAATTGAAATTTCTACAATAAATATTCAATGTGCTAGCTTGTTTGTAATTACAGGTTCAGTCGTATTGGAATTCTGACCACTAGTTTTTGTGTGTATTCAACTTAAATTTTATCCCATTCTTCTAAATAATAGTTCCTAAGATCATTCTCATTATAATCCAGATAGTTTCGCACTTTTTATCCAAACAGGGGAGACCGGGGCTAGTTGGCGGTATATATATATATGTATATATATATATATATATATATATATATATATATATATATATATATATATATATATATATATATATATATATATATATATATATATATATATATATATATATATATATATATATATATATATATATATATATATATATATATATATATATATATATATATATATATATATATATATATATATATATATATATATATAATGCGAAGAGTTAAGCAACAAAGGCAAAAGCGGCCGAGTAATTGGCGGAAGAGAAAGTAAACAAAGAGAAAATCTGGTTTGCACTTACGCCCTTTTCACATGTTGGTCTAGAATTGTTAAGCAGACAATATCTGCCATGATTTAGTCAATGAACAACACAAACATGACAAATAATGAAAAAACGATTAGACAAATTATCCATCTATGATTCTCATTTATACGGGTAGTGCTACACTCAGGCAAAAAATACAGCGAATTTCATATGAATTTCGTATAATTTTTAACCACAAGTAGCACGTATGGAAATCATAAGATTATCTTATGAAACGGCATTTATTTTGTCAAATCGGTTTAAGATTCATAATATTTATTTTATGATGCATAGAAAAGTAACAAAACTATGTTTTCATAAGATTAATATGAAAAACATACGACTTTAATAATTATCTTAACATTTTATACGGTATAATTATCTTAACATTTTATACGGTATAGCCACTTTTAGAATTTCATACAAGCATTTTATGATTCTCATAAACATAAGAGAAATGTATAATATTGTCTTACGATAAATCAAAGATGCCGCGAAATACCTTCAGTCGCCTGTGTGTGCAGTTTCAGGTGTCCTTAATGCTGACGCTATGTCTCTGGTATACACGTGCGTGGCTCTGGTCATAGCTGTGGTTGCGCTGATGTTGTTGTTGTTGTTGTTGCTGCTGCTGCTGTAGAACGAAAGCATGGAGTTGGCTCTGGATGGCTTCATGCTTTCGCTTTAGGGTTTCAATTTGGAAACCGGTCCTTGCTGCCTTAACTTATATATATATATATATATATATATATATATATATATATATATATATATATATATATATATATATATATATATATATATATATATATATATATATATATATATATATATATATATATATATATATATATATATATAAGTTAAGGCAGCAAGGACCGGTTTCCAAATTGAAACCCTAAAGCGAAAGCATGAAGCCATCCAGAGCCAACTCCATGCTTTCGTTCTACAGCAGCAGCAGCAACAACAACAACAACAACATCAGCGCAACCACAGCTATGACCAGAGCCACGCACGTGTATACCAGAGACATAGCGTCAGCATTAAGGACACCTGAAACTGCACACACAGGCGACTGAAGGTATTTCGCGAAGTAGGGACTTTTTGTTAGCCATGCGAGGCCTCTGTACATCATAGAACGTTTAATAAAATCACTTCAGTTTGTACGCTCGACCCGTTAACACGTATTTTAATCTTTTTAAAAACTAACTTCACAATCCATAGTTCTTAATTGGCGCAATCGGCGCAGATCTAGTGTCGCGAGTGTAATTTCCGGAACATTTCCATCTTCGGCGGGATACTGAAGATTCGTGCTATTACGGCGACAGAGATCTGGAGCTTCCACAGACGAAGGAACACCGTCACGTCAAGTAAGTAATTTTAAACCTTTTAATAACCCAAATTAAAAGAACTCGGTAGTCACTTCTAGAAAAAAAAAACAAAGTGCTATCGATTCTAAAACCAATAATCACTACTAATTAAGAGGTTCTAGCCCCGACCACCGGTAAGCGAAAACCTGTAATATCACAAAAGTGTGTTACTAACATAAAATTTTTAAACAAATAAAAAACAACCCATGCTAACACGAGCAATGGAAGCAGAATTAAACAACCGCGTAACAGAGTTGACGCGTCAATTAGATGAGCATAGACTCCAAATTAACGAGCTAATATCTTCGCAAGTAGTGGCTAGTGAAAGGCAACATCCATTAGCGCTAACGCTGCCACCGCAAGCGCCGGTGTACGACCCATATCGGATTCCCGATATAGTCAAATTAATCCCGACCTATAGTGGGAAACCAGCACTATTGGCCACTTGGTTAGAATCAGTGGACCAAAAACTCCAATTTACCCAAAGAGCAGTGCCATCAGCGGAAACTCTCTCCGAGGTGATTCCACTATGGACTGGCGTCATTCGTGACAAAATCTTAGGGAAAGCTAACGAGGCTCTAGTAGCCAACCACGCACCAACCGAGTGGGGTGCAATCAAAACTACTTTAAAAGAATTTTTCGGTGATAAGCGTGACTTATCCAAGCTTCTGTCAAAAATACCGTATTTAAAACAATCGTCACTAGAGCTAGAAGAGTACTATCGTGAATGTCGGACGCTGCTGTCAGACATAAGCGCGAAAATCGCTCTCGATGACTCGTTACGACCTTGCGCAAAGGTAATGATGGATTCATATGAATCCATGGTGACCACCTCGTTCGTAGACGGCTTAAATGACTCCATTTCGTCCCTTGTGCGCACTAGTAGACCACCAAATTTGCTGGCAGCCTATCAGAGTGCACTAGACCAATTCAATGCGGCACAACGAAGGAAAGAAAAATTTCCTAAACCAAAATTCCCCATGACTAATCCCCCCACCATGCAAAGAAGCCAATATTATCATTCCAACCCCCGGCTGGCTTATCCGCAAAAAACTCAGTACCACAATAATAGCCTGAGTGTATGATTTCATGTTCCATAAGGCATCTTTGATTTATCATAAGACAATATTATACATTTCTCTTATGTTTATGAGAATCATAAGATACTCGTATGAAATTCTAACAAGTCGCATATGCTATACCGTATAAAATGTTAAGATAATTATTAAAGTCGTATGTTTTTCATATTAATCTTATGAAAACATAGTTTTGTTACTTTTCTATGCATCATAAAATAAATCTTATGAATTTCGCTATACGTTTTGCTTGAGTGTACGATACAATTATGTCACCAGTGTAATGACAATAACATATTTATATTGAATGTAGCAAATTACCGAAAACTAATGTTAATAAATGAGAAGGACAGAATTACACCGCTAGGTAATTAAAACGGGTTTCTATCCAGTTACCTGTCATAGAGCAAATATAAATAAAATCTTGCAACTAGTTGAACAGGGTGAGTTATTATCCTTTCGTGGCCATCTTTGTGTTGAAAAAATTATTATAAAGTGTTTTAAGATGAGAATCCCGAAAATATATTATTAGTTCTCGAAAGATATGGATTTTTGGGTAAACTTCAATATTAGCACCCGCCAAATTTTGTAACTGGGCGAAAAATAAAACCATTAACATGTTCTTTTCGCTCACACGTTCAAGATAGGTTTTTCGAAGAATGGAAGTTATTGAAGCGTGCCTAGCTTGGCTACACACATATATATTGCAGTGAATTGTGGTTCCAGTATCCGATTAGCATCCATACCATTACTTTTCTTACTGAACCAAGTCAGCACTTCTGAAACGTGGCCAAGTTCGCCGTTCACAAGGGAATATTCACCGAAAATTGTCAGTTCAAAGAACCGGATTACAGACTCACCGAAATCGATCGTAGTATGTTCACTAGAGTGGGACACGGTCATATGAAAAAAATAAAATTTTGCTCCGATCAACTTTTTGTGTACCATTTCGGTTCTAGAACAACTGGTCGTCAAACGGTGGGATAACAAAATTCTCACAAGTTTCCTATCTCATGCCTCAACGCGAGTCTAAGTCTATTGATGACATTTGGTCCTTAGAAACCACAGCAAATAACTTAGAAATCACAGAAAATAACTAACAAAATAATGCAAAAATAAAAGAAATCCGATATCTCTTTTTATATACAGATACTTCGAAAATCAAAAGAAAAGTTAATCGATGGAGCCTTGAGTGTAAAATTGAACGCATTTTCGCTTGATGCCCTCCAGTGTCATCCGGTACCAGTTTCTCCGTTTTTTTTCCATTTTCTTAACATGTCCTCTCGTCTTTGACTGTCTTCTTGCTCTTCCGAAGTTCCCGCTTCATCATTGCCCAGTACTGCTCCACCGGGTGCAGCTCCGGACAGTTTGGCGGATTCATGTCCTTTGAAACAAAATGGACAGAATTGGCCTCATACCACTCCAGGGCACTTTTAGAATAGTGGAATGATGCCAAATCTGGCCAAAATAGCGGAGCTTCGTCGTGCTGCTGCAAGAACGGCAACAGGCGCTTCTCGAGGCACTCAGATTTGTAGATCTCGCCATTTACTGTGCCCTTTGTCACGAAAGGCTCACTCCTCAGTCCGCAAGAGCAGATGGCCTGCCAAATGAGATATTTGGAGGCGAAGTTCGACATTTTCTTCTTCTTAAATTTGTCGTCCACATAGAACTTGCTCTTGTCGGTGAAAAACTCCAACCCCGGAATTTGCTTGAAATTGGCTTTTATATACGTTTCGTCGTCCATCACACAGCAGCCATATTTTGTCAGCATCTTCTCGTAGAGCTTCCGTGCCCGAGTTTTAGCCGTAGATTGTTGCCGCTCATCGCGGTTTGGGAAGTTCTGTACCTTGTATGTATGTAGTCCAGCTCTCTTCTTTGAATTCTGGACGTAGCTCTGCGACATGCCGATCTTTTTAGCCCAATCACGGCTTGAGACGTTGGGATTTACTTTAATCATCCGCTTCACCTTTCCCTCCGTCTTTTTGTTCTCCGGTCCCGGTTTTCTTCCAGCTTCTTTGCCGTGGTCCAACGTCAACCGCTTCTGGAACCGCTTCAACACTCTGGAGACGGTTGAATGGTGAATGTTCAACATTTTCCCAACTGCCGGTGCGACAGGTCAGGAAATTACAGGTGTTTGGAAAGAATTTGTTCTCTCCACTCGCGCTGGTTCACCTCCATTTTCGTTGAATCGAAAAACACGACTTCGAGTTTGACAGCATGTAAACAATACACATCAATGAGAAAGTGTGCAAAATTTGGTTGATTTTTACCCAATGGTAAAAAAGTTATGCCCTGTTGAATGTGTCGCAATAATTTCGTGTTCGCCTTTTACCTAATATAAGTATTTTCGGAGCGGGCTTGACGAGTAGATGCCAGAGATTGATTTTTGACACTATTTGGAAAATCAAGAAGGTGATTTCCATTTTAGCGTTTTTGACAATTTGCATGGAGAAAGCTCACCTGATCGTGTCTTCACCGCTGTATATACCAGATTGTCTCGACCAGGGAGACAACGTTGTCGAAGACTGCAAATCGATCCGACTTAAATAGGAAAAGCTATTTGATATTTAGCGCAGTGGTGTCCGAGTTTGTTTCGCACGGGACCTAATATCGCATGGTTCAGGAGTCGATATCTTTTTTTTGATTTTATTAACGACACTTTACACCGGTGGGTGCATTCGTGTCGAAAAGGAGTCGATATCCACCAACTTATTTGTTTTGCCAAAAAATGGTTGGCTATACACTGAACGAAAACCTCCGCCGCTAACTGAATGATTTCTTGCTCAACCGAGCCCCATACCTATTTTCAGATGATTTTGAAAAGGCCATCATTCAATTTACAACCTCACAGAAATGAAATGATTTTCATTTAAAATTTGTAGGATAATCATACATAAGTCATATTGTTATAGCCCTGTGCGCGGGCAGGTCAGGAGTCTTGTTGATCAAATAAAAGACACTCGCGTACAGACTACATAAAATACTTTTAATAACGAAAGGTTAAAATAAAGAGCATGTGCTCAACGGACTGACTGATGACTGACTCGTTGATAAGTGGTTTCCGCTTATGGCGGCATCTCGGAGTGACAGCAAGACTGTCACTAGAGAGCCTAGCGCAGAGAGTGGCGGATGGCAGGGCAGAGTTGCCATCCCTCCAGTTTAGTTGTCTCCAACATCTCCCCTCTTAATAAAGGTGGAACGGGTCAAACCACTGCGGCGCTCTTCGAACTCTCGAAGATCGGCGTGGTAGTGCTGCCACCGGATCTGCTTCAACTGCTGACTCAAATTCGGAAGATGTTGCATGTGATGACGAAGACAGTGGAGAAAGTGATGGACTAACCACCGATTCAGGCGGCTGATCACAACGAGGTGTCGACGATGCACATTGTGAGGTGGTTGGCTGCAGCGTCGATGATGACTGTGATGTTGTATCAGTTGGTAAGTTCGGCAGCTTCCACACGTCCAACAGAATATCCAAAGGTAACTGAGCATATCTGGTTTGCTGTCCTACTGTGTTGGTGGTTGATCCGGTTACAGTTCGACTACGGAGTTGATTAATATGCGAACGTAGCATTCGGCGGTCCTCCACCCAGATGTTGTACATCACGTCACCAATTCTTTCGACGATCACACCTGGAGACCATTTCCAACTGTTTCTTGCATATACTTTGGCAAATACTGGATCATTCCGACTGAAAAATCTCAACTGGCTGTGCTGCTTCTCGACTGGCTTCGGTTCAGTCGCAGGGGGCGGCCGAAGTAGTTCGAGACAGGTTCGGATCTTGCGACCAAACAAAAGTTCAGATGGAGATTTGCCTTCAGGAGCCGAACGGTTAGGTGTGCTTCTATAAGCGAGCAAGAAGGTATCCAACGCATCAGTAATTGATCCTCTACCCTCTCGGATTTTCTTGACGGCCCTTTTGAAAGTGTCTACAAAACGCTCAGCTTGGCCGTTGGATTGTGGATGAAAGGGGGGTGTCGTGATGTGCTCGATACCGTTGATTGCGCAAAACTCAGCAAATTCCACGCTCGTAAATTGGGTACCGTTGTCGGACACTAGAGTCACTGGTATACCAAGTCGAGCAAAAAGGCCACACAGGATGCTGATTGTAGCTGTAGAGGTGATTCTTCTGGTTTGCACAATCTCTGGCCACTTGGAGTACGAATCCACTGCAATGAGGTAATATTCGCCTTCGATGGGACCGGCAAAATCTACGTGAACACGCTGCCATGGGCCGGATGTTTTCGGCCACGGTACAGGAGCAGCGCAAGGAGGGGACCTGGAAACGGATGCGCAATGCTGACACGCCTTTACATAACCAATTATATCATCATCTATGGAGGGCCAGTAGACGTAGCTTCTGGCGATTGCTTTCATCCGCTGCATGCCCGGATGTCCACGATGAAGCTGGTCCAAGCATCGTTTTCGATACTGCGATGGAATGACGAGTCGTTCAGCAAACAGAATACACCCATCAACCACAGTAAGTGACTCCTGCCTGGAGTGAAACCGCTTAAGCTCCGGATCGACGGTTTTTGATGAAGGCCAACCGTCTTGTATGTACCGGAAGACTTTGCGAAGCAGTGGATCAGCTTGGGTACTCTGTGCTACGACTCTGAAACTGAGAGGTAACATATTAACGGTATCTGCGGCTACTGACCTTACATCTTCTTCGAGGATAATGCTCGCAATGACGTAATCCTCCTCTGGCTTAACGTGTTGGTTGATTAGACGAGACAATACGTCAGCGTTGCCAAATTTGTCGGTTGGCACGTATTCAATGTTAAAATCGTACAATAGCAGATTGAGGGCGAAACGTTGTAACCGGTTTGCCGTATACATCGGTATACCCTTCTTAGAACCAAAAATTCGAAGCAGAGGAGCGTGGTCGGTTTGTAGGCGGAATTTCTTGGTGACTGCAAAGATGATTGCTAAACCTTCGCGATCGGGCTGGCTGTAGTTTTGTTCCGCTTTCGTGAGCGCTCTGGAAGCATGCTGAACAACCTTGATGGACCCATCGGGGAATTTGTGACTGATGGTTGCTCCGAGGCCAACGGATGATGCGTCAGCCGATACTATAATCTCCTGCTTCGGATCGTAGTGTGTCAGCAGAAGTCCCGAGGAGAGAATCTGCTTGAATCGCTCGAACGCTTGCTGGCACTCCGAATTCCAGACGAACTTTGTCTCCGCCTTCAGCAAGTTGTCGATCGGATAGCGCAACTGTCGCATGTTGGGCACAAACTTGCCGTAATAATTGATCGCCCCAAGGAAAGAGCGAACACCTGAAATGTCAGTGGGAGGAGGTAGCTTGGTTATTGCCTCAACTTTTACTGGATCAGGTTGCAATCCACGTCGGTCGAATAGATGGCCCAAATAGCGTATCTGTTGCTTACTGAAGCTGCACTTTTCGGCTCTGATGGTAAAACCAAAATCCTGAATCCGCTGAAGAACTGCTTCCAAATTACGGTCGTGCTCCTCTTGTGTTTCACCGCCAACGATGACGTCATCGAGATAACCAGAAGTGCCCTTAAGGCCGGCTAGCATGGTATCGATGAGCTGCTGAAAAGCACCAGGTGCTACCTTTACACCAGGTGGAAGGCGGTTGTAGTGGTAAAGACCACGGTGTGTGTTAATTGTCAGCAAATGACGGTACTGTTCGTCGATTTCCACCTGTAGAAAAGCGTCCGAAAGATCAATCTGACGATCGGCACTGCCCATTCCGAATAGTCGACCAGTGT
Organism: Topomyia yanbarensis; assembly: GCF_030247195.1. Classification (NCBI taxonomy): domain Eukaryota; kingdom Metazoa; phylum Arthropoda; class Insecta; order Diptera; family Culicidae; genus Topomyia; species Topomyia yanbarensis. The sequence continues at coordinate 138,727,698 of NC_080670.1, read as the reverse complement.
GATAATATTGAGTTTTTCTAACCTGTCCAATTCCTGGTCGACTGCGCTGTACATTGCATTCGCCACCGGACGCTTGGCACAAAAAACAGGCTTGCACTGTTCTTTTACCTCAAATTTAACTTTGGTCCGGTTGCACAACCCGAGCTTTTCGCTGAACACTTTTGGGTAAGTAGCTTTGAGAGTTCCACTGGTGGACGGGGTACTAGTAACTTGGCAGCAAAAAGTATCCATTGGTATGGACCACAAATGAAAACTATCGACTAAATCAGATCCAAGCGGGTGTAGTGGTTTCTCGGTGACACGAATTATCTGCGTGCGTGTGTTTTCGCCGATAGTGATGTCACAGTTAAATTCACCATCAAGTGGCAAAATGTTTCCAGATGCTGCCTTGGCTTTTACTGTTGCTGGTGACAACCTTGGGCTGCCAATTTTCTTCCAGATCTGCTGGCTGATGACGGTAATATCGGAAGCCGTATCCAACTGAAGACGAACCTGTGTTCCATCAAGCGTAACGGAAACGAATCTCCTTCGCTTCTGCACGTTGCACACATTAACGACGACCATTTTGCTTGCCACCGAATGATTACCCTTTTTCGATGAACGTTGTGACTTTTTTGAACTGTTGCAGTAGCCTTCACGATGTCCAAACTGCTTACATTCAGAGCATTTGTGGTTTTTGAAGGTACAGTCCCGTACGTAGTGAAATGCACCGCAAAACCAACACGGTGTATCAGGTTTTTTCCTCGTGTCGTTTGCAGCAGGCTTCGAAGATGGCTGATCCCGTTTGTTGAACCGTTTATCAGAAGATCGCTGCTTAATGACATTCACTTGACCGAAACATGTGGCTGACTCGATCATAGCATTGTCATGTTTGAGGTTAAGAAGACGCTGGCATTCTTCCGCTAGCTGCTCCAACGTGACGCCATTGTTTTCCTCAATCCTGGAAAGCAGCCGTGTACGGGTTTCTGCATCGCTTTCTGCTTTCAATCCGCAAACGTATGTCAAGCATTTAAACTGCTCTTCCGATAGCTTTCCCAGCTCAAACTCAACGCAGGCTTTATTAACACGGCAAGCGAAAGCAATATGGTCTTCAGTCGGGTGCTTGGCGATTTGCAACGTTCTATACCGCCTGCTTATTACCGACTCTTTCGACCCAAATAAATTTTTCAGCTTCGCTACTGATTGGGCAAAGGTGTGTTCTTTCGGAAGTTTCGGTAGAATAAAGGAAACATACCTTTCATGTTCAACTGCGCCCAGCTTTCGCAGCAGTAACCTGACTTTCGCTTCGTCGTCCAAACGAGCGGCATCTTTCTCGAACAAATCTTCATACCTGCTGTACCAAGCCGCAAACGTGACGCTATTGTCAGCGTCGTAGCGAAATTCCTTCACGTTGCCTGCCAAAGAGTCAAGAATTTGCTCTGGGTTGGGTGGTACTTGTACGTGGATAGATGAAACTGCACTCCGGAAAAATGCTTGCTGCTGCTCGTCGTTTTGCTGCTGCCGCTGGAGAAACTGTGCCATTAGCTGCTGGTGCTGAAGCTGCTGTTGCTGCATCAGGTGCATGAACTGCACGATTAGCGGATCTGCTGCTGGTGGGACCTGCTCCCGGTCATTATCATGTGGAATTTGACCATTCTCCATGCTTCTTCTCCGTTTTTTACGCGGGGGTGACGGAATTTTGAGGTTACTTTTCGTGAATCGAAATTTCACCAAATATCCGCCAATATACTCGTCGCCACTGTTATAGCCCTGTGCGCGGGCAGGTCAGGAGTCTTGTTGATCAAATAAAAGACACTCGCGTACAGACTACATAAAATACTTTTAATAACGAAAGGTTAAAATAAAGAGCATGTGCTCAACGGACTGACTGATGACTGACTCGTTGATAAGTGGTTTCCGCTTATGGCGGCATCTCGGAGTGACAGCAAGACTGTCACTAGAGAGCCTAGCGCAGAGAGTGGCGGATGGCAGGGCAGAGTTGCCATCCCTCCAGTTTAGTTGTCTCCAACACATATATTGAAAGAAATCAACATGTGTATGATTTCCATACACAGTAACTCAGTTAACCGTTTAAAAATCGAAAATAATCCGTGAATAATTAAAATGAGCTGGTTTTCATTCTTTATACGACACACGACAGGAATAAAACGATTTTCATTTACAATTTGTAAGGAAGTCATACAGAAGTTAGATGTGAAAACAAATCAACATGTGCATGATTTCCATTCAGATGGTGTGCAGTTCAATATTCAAAAATTGAAAATAATCAATAAATAATTAAAATGAGTTGGTTTTCATTCATTATACGACTGTCGGATTGTTTTTTATTTGGAATGTTTCAATTGAAGGGATTTTCTTTCCAGAATATTTTCAAAACAATGAGATTCACAACCATGTCAAAGAGGTACAGGCATCATTAGGTAAACATCAGCATTTAATTGTTATGACATAATGAAAGACGAAATACCAGTAGATGATCAATTGAAACAATGATGATTGCTTGTTTTTCTATTGAAGATGCTAGAACCTTTTTACTAGTTACACTACTATCTACATATTTATTACTGGTTTCCACGTTCTTCTAGTCTAGCCTTATTAAAAATTTTCGTAAGCAAACATTCTTCTCCTGAATAAAACTAAATTGCCTACTTGCTCGAGTGCAAACGGCGGCCCATCGAACATATCTATACATATCATCATTATATTGCTGTTTTTTTTATCTATTTCAAAGGCTTGGTAATGTTCGTTATATTGTTTTATAGACCATTGACAAATAATTACAAATAACTGCAATTTATATTTAACCACTTCGACTATTTGAGAAATTTCAACGATTGATTCAAAGGAAACTGTTATAAATAGCTCTTCTATATATTTGATGTTTTTGTATGTTAAGGACTTAGTCGTTTGGATATGCTCATCGCTAGATATCTCAAATGTGGTAGTCAGTCTGTTAAAATATGTTTTCTCTGCCCATGTGCTATACATAAATTCGGCAACAGTTTCTGATTTAAAAAAATTATTGTTGATTACGTCATATGTGAAAAATAATCCTGCCTTAACACACATCGTATAACATGGATTTTTTCTTGACGATGTATTATCAAAATATTGTTTAAAGTCTCTATGTCGAGCTTCGTATCTAAAACAACTTATTTTTTTAATGGACCGCTGTGTTTAATTATCCTCGAGTAATGAGTTAAAAAATGTTGCTTCGGTTTAAGACTTTGTTGGAACAATGAAATGTATAATTTATGATGCTCGCTAACTAAGCTTGTCAGCTGATCCAGGTCATTCGAAGTAAAAACTGGGGAATTAATCATATCTATCAAGCTAATTAAAATAGTTGCGTATTTCCAAACTGGATCATCTGAAGGACAGAAAGCACCAAAAATAAAAGAAAAATAAATGCCAAATACGTACATTTCATTTGCTGTCATTCGCAAAGAAACACACTTTTTTGATTTTATAGTTGATTCTTCAATATCTGGCATACGCTATAGTCCCTGTTCCAGCCTATAATTATTCATTTCTTTGCCTCTTTTGTTTACATCAGATATTGTGCAGTATTTAGCTTTGTAAATGCAATGATTGATGATTTCTACAAATACGTAATAACAAACACCCGTGCTATAGAGATCATGCATTACATCGATCACATGTTTAAAAAACTTTTCTACTCCATGCTCAGCTATGTCATGTTTTTTATGGCCCCTGCTATAAAAATATTGCATAGCTTTGCTTTGTACTGCTCAGGGAGGGTTGGAAACCCATAATAGAGACCACAAATACAATGTTTTTTCGCGTGAGAACTGAGCGGGTCGTTGATTTCAAACTCATCTGTATATAAAGAAATTGGAATGATTGTTTTACCACTGTACTTAGATTGAATTCTTCGATAAATCAAACCATTCACGAAGTGGCAAATGCTAGATTGTTCGGCCACCTTATTAATATGTTCCTTAATTTCTTTTAAAACATTTTCGTTTTCAAGGAATTTTTTGATTTGAAATTTGATGTCCATCAGTACCATGCAAGTTTTTTTGTTTTCTAGCTCAACATCATTCCCACTCATTTGTGTAATCGTGCCACTTTGGATAGGTAATATTTGGGGAGGTCTCATCAAATCTAATTCTCTTAAGTGTTTGAACAGCTTGTGTTCCGTATCAATAATATCGAACATGGTTGATATTCTACCTAACACAATATCAAATATGTACTTCGACTGAGGATCAGCTGCTACCGGTGCAAATAAACGAATGAGCTGCTCTAAGTTAGTATACAGTTCTTTGATCCCTTTTTGGATCTGCACTACATCTTTGCGAGTGAAGTTTCTCCGTTTGTGCAAGTCCAGAATAAAGCTGAGCGCCCTCTGATCGACAGCTTTCAGTGATTCATGTATTGAAATTGGAGTTGCTACATCTTCGGTTTGATATGTCAGTGTGTGCGTACGTTCTTAAAATAAAATTATGTTAAGTATATAGTTTTATAGAATAATATTCTAATTGCCGTTGCAGGGACATCGACTGAAGCAGGATATTCAAAAACGTTATTTGGAGTTTGCTCACCGTCCATAGTATCGATCCGAGTGGAAAGATGCGTTTTAAGATGGCGGCTAAACCTATACATGGTCGTAAACTTTTGAGTACAATGGGTAAATGTACAAACTAATCGAAGCGGCTTATCAAGATTGTGCGTTTTTAAGTGTACAATGTAGTCATTTACTCGGGTAAACTTCTGTTGGCATCCTGTATTGAAACACATCACTAAATTATTCATTTTATTAGCTTTTTTATTGTTTCAACATCTTTGTACTGCTCTGGCGCACGAATATTATACAGGACTTCCTCAAGTGTATACCAAACGAGTTTAGAGACTTTTGAAAACGGTTGTTTCATTACATTGCACATCTTAATAATAATATCTACCGCCCGGGCTGCTGAATTAGTTTTATATTGAATACGATCGAATATGACGTAAAACTCTCCAGTGAGATTTCTGTAGCTGGATCCAATTGCAATCACTTTTGGATGAGGAGTAACGTTTTGTGCTACATACGATTCAAATAATACGCGTATACTTTCCACGCCGCTTTCTACGTTGTCTGTAAACAACAGGATATCCTCCTGAGCAGTCAAAATAGTCGGTCTAACATTTTTGATGATTTTACACGGTTTTACGTAGCAATTTAAGAGAATGAGCGTACAACAAACTAGTGTGTCTAAAAAAAAGATTATATGAGCTTCAATTTTACAACTAAAATAACCTTCTGTGGCGTTATCCTGGTTCATGTATTCCAGTACACCAGCAGAAAACTGGTCATGCACTTTGAGAAAAAATAAGGTTTTAATTTTTTTACTACTTCGGTCCAATTCTGGATACCTTCCGCGAAACCAAGAGAATGATAGTCGTCATCAAACTAAAAACCTGTTTTAATCCACCTAGCGGTGCAATTGTGCCTTTCTCATTTCTCCAAACTATGATTAATTAGCTGGTTCGTACAATATAACATTATGGAAATGTCTTTCATTCTTATTACACTTGGTAAGTATATATAAGAGCACCTTTTTGCATTCATCGCGGTATCGGTTTGAATCGGAGTTTTCTATGTGATCGCACTCCACAACCCTTAACTCCGGAGCCGGAAGTCGGATGGAGATGGAATTTAATATCAGTTTCCGGGGACGCAACCCCTTTCATTTGAGACTAAGTTGATCAAATCGGTCTAGTCATTTTCAAGAAACCAATATAACCGTTATTCTGAATTTGGATGCTTCTGGATCCGTCGATGGTGGCCAGTGTGGCCAAAGAGACTGTGCATGACTGTTGGTGACCTAGATCTACAAATTCAACAGTTGTGTTTACATTTTGGAAAAAGATTCACCTTTTTACATTCATCGCAGAATTCGTTAGAAGCGGGATTTGCTGCGTGATCGTACGTATCACCCTGTAATTCAGGAACCAGCACTCGGATCCACACAAAATTCAACAGCATTGGACCTTTCATTTAAAATCAAGTTTGTCAAAATCGGTTCAGAAAATTCCACATTCAGAATGTGGACAAATCAACAAATTTTGTTTTGTAACCATACTCTTGAACTCGTAATCCGGAACAAGATGTCGGATGAAAATGAAATTCAATAGCAACCTATGGGAATATTATACCTTTCATTTGAATCTTAGTTTGTAAAAATCGGTTCAGCCATCTCCGAGAAACCGATGTGGACATTTTGTTAACAAATCCGCACATACACACATACATACATACATACATTCATACATACATACATACATACATACATACATACATACATACATACATACATACATACATACATACATACATACATACATACATACATACATACATACATACATACATACATACATACATACATACATACATACATACATACATACATACATACATACATACATACATACATACATACATACATACATACATACATACATACATACATGCATACACACATACATACACACAGATATTTTGTGATCTCGGCGAACTGAGTCGAATGTTATATGAGACTCGGCCCTACGGGCCTCGGTTATAAAGTCGGGTTTTGGAGCAATTGCATAACCTTTCTATTTGAGAATGGCAAAAGAATAATATTTAATTAGCTTAATCAGCATGAGTTCAATGTTATCTTCATGTGATTATATTTTGAAATGTTGGTGGAATGGGTTTGAAAGTGGAGGGAATGGGGGGTTAGTAGAGTGGGAGTGGAGGATGCGTCAGAAATCCTTCATCTTATTTCGGTATACGGGGTGGATGAAGGAAATGCGTGCGTGAGGGTGGTCCAAGGGGAGTGGAGTGATGAAGGAGGGAGGTGTAAGGGCAAGGCGGGGGGGAGGGGCGGCGACGCAATACTCAGCTGCATTTTTTGCCTTTCATTTGAGACTTGGTTTGAGAAAATCGGTTCAGTCATCACCGATGAACCGATGTGACTTTAATTGTGGAATATGCCCGGAATTCCGGGCTTCCGGAATCGTCGATAGTGGACAATATATTCAAAGAATGTTTGATTGACAATCAGTGATCTAGATCTGCGATTAGAAGTAATTTGGTGACCATTTCAATAGTTTTTAGCCTCTGAGGTATTACGATTTTACCGATTTATACGGGAAATTCCAGTGTATCCTTACTAACACCCCTGTAACTCCGGATGCAAGAGTCAGAACCGAATGAAATTCAGCAGCAGTCAATGGTATTACTGTATCTTTCATTTGAAATTAAGTTTGTAAAAATCGGTAGAGAATTCGTTGGGGAATGAGTGTGATATTAGCTTAGGAACTTGGCAGGTTCCCCGGGCGCGTCATGAACCGTCATAGGTGGCCCATGTGGTCAAAGCTGCTTTAATTGATCATTAGTGATCCAGACCCGCAAACTAGAGTAATGTTACATCAATTTTGATATGTTTTACATCATTTGAACATCGTGGTGGTACCAGTTTATATGGAAATTTGCTGTGTGACCGCACTCTTTAACCCGTAACTCCGGAACCGGAAGTCGGATCAAGTAAAAATTCAATGGGAGCGTTATACCTTTCAGATGAAACTAAGTTTGCGAAAATCGATTCAGCCATCTCTGAGAAAATTGTGTGAGTTTAAATGACACACACATACACACACACACATACACACACAGACATTTGCCGATCTCGAAGAACTGAATCGAATGGTGTATGACACTCGGCCCTCCGGGCCTCGGTTAAAAAGTCGATTTTTACAGTGATTGCATAGCCTTTCTTTATATGAGAAAGGCAAAAACATTGAATACAAATTTTATACATTGATTTCATACCGTCCCAAGCATATCTGTCACATAGCAAAAAATAAGCAACTGACAAAAATGCGATTGAAGTCCAAAAATTATTTTTCAAGTTATAACAAAACTGCACTACAAAAATTAAATGTATGGACAAATTTCGATAAAATAGTATTTCTAATGACTCACCATTAGGGTGGGGCAAAATGATCGTTTTTTCAGCACAGCACTTTTTTGGTTCCTTTCGGGGTCCCAAACAACTGTGCAAAATTTGGGGTCGATTGGTGTTGACCCGGCGTAGCGCATTGCGTTTGAAATTTGTATGGAGATTAGTATGGGAAAACCTACATTTTTGCATTTTTAATTCTACAGACTTCAATTCTTCCTTTAGTATGCAAACAAATAAATAGAAGTATAGTCCAGGATATGCTGAACAACTTTGCCGAAGGATGTATTGTGTTAGAATGTCTCTAAGCCAAGTTATAGCTGTTCAAAGTTCGATACAGCGAATTAAATGCCAAAAATCATTTTTATTGCCAACACTGGTACACCGGCAATGGTATTTCATATAGCATTCCGAAATAACATTATATATTTTATTTTACCACATTGGTATGTTTGAATGAATTATTGAAAAGCCTTAGATCAATTTCATGAACGTAGGTAGTTGAGCAATAGGGCTTGGTGAGGGGTGAGGGGGGATTGGGGGAAACTTTAATATGTAGAAATTCGAACTGAAATGTTGTCGAGTTGGAATGTTCAGATGAATTATTTCAAAACAATTACACAATGTCCTACGCATAATAGTAACGATGAAATAAAACATACTGTATCCCTTTGCCTTGACTTTTATCAATAGAAGTTACATTACAGACTGAATCAACTGATGTCGAGTTGATATGTCAGAGGATTATATTTCGGTTTAACACGCATTATAGTTTGATGTGATGCTCATTTCTATGCTGTTCGATCACGAGGCGTGAAGCTAATTTCTGGATTTCAACATCAAATCCACCAGATCTCTACAACAATTTTTGCTTCAGGTGATCGAACAGCATCGAAATGAGCATCCCATCAAATCATTGTGCCTATTAAACTGAAATATAATCAATGCAATCCTCTGACATATCAACTCGACATCAGTTGATTCAGTTTGTAACGTAAATTCTATTGATAAAAGTCAAGGCAAAGGGATACAGTATGTTTTATTTCATCGTTACTATTATGCGTAGGACATTGTGTAATTGTTTTGAAATAATTCATCTGAACATTCCAACTCTACAACATTTCAGTTCGAATTTCTACATATTAAAGTCCCCCCCCCATCCTCCCTCACCCCTCACTACGCCCTATTGCTCAACTACCTAGGCTCATGAAATTGAGCTAAGGCTTTTGAATAATTCATCCAAACATACCAATGTGGTAAAACTAAACTATATAATGTTATTTTGGAATGCTATATGAAATACCATTGCCGGTGTACCAGTGTTGGCAATAAAAATGATTTTTGGCATTTAATTCGATGTATCGAACTTTGAACAGCTATAACTTGGCTTAGAGACTTTCTAACACAATACATCCTTCGGCAAAGTTGTTCAGCATATCCTGGACTATACTTCTATCTATTTGTTGGTACACTACAGGAATAATTGTAGTCTGTAGAATTAAAAATGCAAAAATGTAGGTTTTCCCATACTAATCTCCATACAAATTTCAAACGCAATGCGCTACGCCGAGTCAACACCAATCGACCCCAAAATTTGCACAGTTGTTTGGGACCCCAAAAGGAACCAAAAAAGTGCTGTGCTCGGTTGATGTGGCTATGATTACGTTTTTCCATATAACAATGCCCCACCCTACTCACCAAGTTGTATGAAATTTGTATGCAATGGGAAAACTATGCTTGGAAATTGTACAATGGGACAAAATTACCCAACATTGTTTTCGCCTAGTTGGCGAACATACCATATATATTCATTTGTTTACAGGAAAATATACATTTAGTTTGTTAAACCTGGGTTGGTAGTTAAAACAGGAAAATAGTAACAATCGACATGGGACAGATATGCTTGGGACGGCAGAATATGTATCGCGTAATCTGAAAATTTTGCCAAAAAAAAACAATTTATTTAATATGCTTACCATCTGGTGTGAAGATTAATGTGTTGCCAGCAGCAGGAACTACGCTTTTTGTGGTAGGATTCTTGATGTAATCTGCACGCAGAGAAAACAATTAGTAAAATCAACAAATTTTGGTTTTAAATAACAATTTTCCCGTTTGATATAGTGATAAACAAGATTCAGGTTTGATTCAATCAATGCTGTTGCATGAAATTACGAACAAATTCATTTTTTTTCTTCAATTTGTTTATTTGATAAGGCACGTATGCGTTAGCTTAAAGGTGCCATTTTTTCATTGTTTTACATTTTGAATTTCTTAAAACTAGGGGGTTACACATTTCAGTATTATTTTGTTTTATATAATGAAACTAAAAAACTTTACAGCTAACTTATACATATAAAAGAGGGTATAATATAATATTCGTAAGATTTGGGGGACGGATTATTTTGTGTGTTCTTTTTATAGTAATTCACTTTATGATTTTTAGAAGGGAGATTGTAGGAGAAATTAATTATTAACTAAGCGGAACATTTTACAAGCTTATTAACTAGAAATAACTAGAGAGAGTTGTTCAAGATTAGGGGGAATTAATTAGGGCTATTTTAAAGTAGTGGTACTGTTGTGCATTTCTTAACGAGATTAAATATTGATCAACTAAAACTAGAAGATAGGGGGGCACATAAGTTTTGGGAACAGTCTCTACGCATCGCTCGATCGAGATAGAAGTGTTTTGTTTTCGGTCTGTTGGAAAAAGAACAGTTCAGTAATCCGCGTTCAAGGTTATTTTGCCATTCTCTGCCTCTTCGAGGTTTGGACTTTTATTTTCTTTTGTGCGTGTGTTAACCGTTAGGCCACATTCCTCAACCTTTTGTTCGTAAAGCGAGGATTGAACAATAACCAGCTATTTAAGCTGGACTGGTGCGTCGTGGGAAACGAGTATACAGATAAGTGAAATCTACCTTTTTGATACATTTACGGCTTTTTCCCGTCTGCGCGGGTGCTGACCCCGCGCGTTGACGGTGTCGATGGCTTCCTCCCCGGATGGCCAAATGGAGATCGAGTCGACTCCTAAGGCTCTCCCCCGACCCAAACAATATCCAGAGCTCTCAACCGGTCCCTTTGTGGTCTTCTTTCGGCCCAAAACAAAATCGCTTATTCTATTACAGATTTCAAAAGACCTGACGGAACGGTTCTCGGCTGTGATCGAAATAAAAAAGGTCCGCTCAGACAGGCTGAGGGTCGTGCTGACTAACTCAAAGCAGGCAAACGATATTGCTTGCTGCGAGCACTTTACGAAGGACTATCACGTGTATATTCCAGCTGTGAAAGTACAGTCTGAAGGCGTTGTCACCGATGACAGTTTGACATGCGAGGATCTGCTGCAGTACGGGGTTGGCCGTTTCAGAGACCGCTTACTTCAGCCAGTGAAAATACTCGAGTGCAAGCGTTTGCACTCAGTAGTAGTTGCGGGGGATGGTTCAAAAACGTACCCCCAATCAAACTCTTATCGGTTGACCTTCGCTGGTACCGCTTTGCCAAATTACGTCCTCTTGCACAAGGTTCGTCTGCCTGTGCGTCTGTTTGTGCCGCGGGTCATGAATTGCACAAAGTGTAAACAATTGGGTCACACAGCCACCCATTGTAGCAATAAGGCCCGCTGTGGAAAATGCGGGGAGAATCATCTAGATGATTCATGCAGTAAGAATGCTGAGAAGTGTCCTTACTGTGCAGAGAATCTGCATGATATCTCGGCATGTCCCGCGTACAAACTACGCGGGGATAAACTAAAACGTTCCCTTGCTGGACGATCCGAACGTTCTTTTGCAGAAATGCTAAAGAAAGCTACACCACCAACCTCAACAAACATCTATGCTCACTTGCCTCCTAACGAGGACGAGGCTGATGACCCACAAGAGGGAACATCTACTAGGGCGCCTAGAAGTAATAGGAAGAGGAGGAACATTTCCTCTCCTAAAGTTCGTTGTAAAGGCCAGAAGGTATCCCTTGACGGGACTCAGAAAGTCACATCTATTGGAAGTGTTGCAACCAAACCGAAGCAATTAGCTCCTGGTCTCGGAGGATTAAACTCAGAGAAGGAGTTCCCAGCACTTCCCGGAACATCAAAAATCCCAAGTGTTCCTCTGTTTCAGTTCGAGAATAATCGCGGCACTGGAATTATCAAACTCTCGGACATTGTGGATTGGATAATAAAAACTTTCAATATAACTGATCCTATTAAAAGTCTTATGTTAGCTTTTCTCCCTACAGTAAGAACATTCTTGAAGCAGTTGACTGCTAAATGGCCCCTCCTTTCAGCGATTGTATCCTTCGATGGCTAACTCATCGAACGAGGTCACGGATTTGATCACTGTTCTATAGTGGAATTGCAGAAGTATCATCCCGAAAATCGATTCCTTCAAAATTTTAATAAATAATTTGAGTTGCGATGCATTTGCATTATGTGAAACTTGGTTAACTTCCGACATAGATCTCAACTTCCACGACTTTAATATTATTCGCCTGGATCGAGACACCCCCTATGGAGGAGTGCTTTTGGGGATCAAAAAGCGCTATTCCTTCTACAGAATTAACCTTCCCTCGATAACAGGTATTGAAGTTGTCGCTTGTCAAGTAACAACCAAAGGCAAAGATCTTTGCATAGCTTCCATATATATTCCCCCCAACACCGCGATTGGGCATCGCCGGCTACATGACATCATAGAATCCCTGCCTGCACCGCGACTAGTTTTAGGCGACTTTAACTCTCACGGTGCGGAATGGGGTTGCCTTTATGATGATAACCGTTCCTCTTTAATTCACAATATTTGCGACAACTTCAACATGACAATTCTAAACACGGGTGAAATGACACGGATTCCTCCCCCACCAGCGCGCCCAAGCGCATTAGATTTATCCCTTTGCTCGACCTCGCTAAAGTTAGAATGCGCGTGGAAGGTAATCCCTGATCCCCACGGTAGCGACCATCTGCCGATCGTAGTCTCAATCAATAACGGCTCAAGGCCATTGGAAACAATCAATATTTCGTATGACCTCACACGAAATATCGATTGGAAGAGCTATGCTGCCGCGATATCCGACAACATCGAATCTACTCAAGAACTTCCTCCGGAGGAAGAGTACAGCTTTTTGGCTGGCTTGATTCTCGACAGCGCGAATCAAGCTCAGACTAAGCCAGTACCCGGCGCGAACATACAAAAACGTTCTCCCAATCCCTGGTGGGATAGAGTGCTCAGACGTGTACGCAGAGAAGGCCGCCGCGTTTAAGACCTTCCGGAACGACGGGTTACCCGCTAGTTTTCGACAGTACGCGACGTTAGACAAGCGAATGAAGAGTTTGATGAAAGCCAAAAAACGCGGTTATTGGCGCCGGTTCGTCGACGGATTAACGAGAGAAACATCGATGAGCACTCTTTGGGGAACAGCCCGACGTATGCGAAATCGAAACAGTACTAATGAGAGCGTGGAATATTCAAACCGTTGGATATTCGATTTCGCCAAGAAGGTTTGTCCGGATTCCGCCCCGGCACAGAAGATCTACCGCGCCGCGTCCCGTCACGATAACGCGAACGAAACACCTTTTTCGATGGTGGAGTTCTCACTTGCTCTCTTGTCGTGTAACAATAAAGCTCCAGGGCCAGACAGAATCAAATTCAACTTGTTGAAGAATCTGCCAGACTCTGCCAAGAGACGCTTGTTGAGCTTATTTAATAAGTTTCTTGAGGCTAACATTGCCCCACACGATTGGAGGCAAGTGAAGGTCATCGCCATCCAAAAACCAGGAAAACCAGCCTCCGACCACAATTCGTATCGACCGATCGCAATGCTATCTTGTATCCGGAAGTTGTTCGAGAAAATGATCCTATCCCGCCTCGACAATTGGGTCGAAGCAAATGGCTTACTGTCAGATACACAATTTGGCTTTCGCAAAGGCAAAGGGACGAATGATTGTCTTGCGTTGCTCTCAACCGAAATTCAAATGGCCTATGTTAGTAAAGAGCAGATGGCATCAGTGTTCCTAGATATAAAGGGGGCTTTTGATTCAGTTTCTATCAACATTCTTTCAGAGAAGCTGCACCAGCATGGTCTTTCAGCGACTTTAAACAACTTTTTACTAAACTTGTTGACGGAAAAGCACATGCATTTTTCGCATGGTGACTTATCGACATCACGATTTAGCTACATGGGCCTTTCCCAGGGCTCATGCCTAAGCCCCCTGTTATACAATTTCTACGTCAACGACATTGATGAATGTCTTGACAATTCCTGCACGTTAAGACAACTTGCAGACGATGGCGTGGTGTCTGTTACGGGACCCAAAGCTGTCGATCTACAAGGACCATTACAGAATACCTTGGACAATTTGTCTGCATGGGCTATTAAGCTGGGTATCGAATTCTCCACGGAGAAAACTGAGCTAGTTGTATTTTCTAGGAAGCGTGAACCAGCACAACTACAGCTTCTATTAATGGGTCAAACTATAGCTCAGGTCTTCACAGTAAAATATCTAGGGGTCTGGTTCGACTCGAAAGGTACTTGGGGATGCCATATTCGGTATCTGAAACAGAAATGCCAGCAAAGGATCAACTTTCTTCGTACAATAACCGGAACGTGGTGGGGTGCCCACCCAGGAGACCTAATTAGGTTGTATCAAACAACGATACTGTCGGTACTGGAATACGGATGCTTCTGCTTTCAATCCGCCGCGAACATACATTTCATCAAACTCGAAAGAATTCAGTATCGTTGTTTGCGTATCGCCTTAGGGTGCATGCAGTCGACCCATACGATGAGTCTCGAAGTCCTGTCGGGCGTTCTCCCGCTGAAAAATCGATTTTGGGAACTCTCATATCGATTGCTCATTCGATGCGATATCTTGAACCCGTTGGTGATTGAAAATTTCGAAAGGCTTGTTGAGCTCAATTCTCAGACCCGTTTTATGTCCCTGTACTTTGACTACATGGCGCAAAATATTAATCCTTCTTCTTACAATCCCAACCGTGTGCATTTCATAAATACTTCTGAATCTACTGTTTTCTTCGACACATCCATGAAAGATGAGATTATTGGAATTCCGGACCATATACGCCCACAAGTGGTTCCAAATATTTTTTATAATAAATTCCGAGAAGTCGACTGTTCTAAGATGTTTTATACTGACGGATCAAACCTCGAAGGGTCCACTGGCTTCGGTATTTTCAATCAAAAGTTCACCGCCTCCTACAAACTCAGTGACCCTGCTTCAGTTTACGCCGCAGAACTAGCTGCTATTCAGTATACCCTTGGAGTCATTGACACATTACCCGCAGACCATTACTTCATCGTCTCGGATAGTCTGAGTTCTATTGACGCTATTCGCTCGATGAAACATGGAAAGCATTCCTCGTATTTTTTGGGGAAAATACGGGAGCTACTGAGTGCTTTATCTGACAAATCTTTCCAGATTACCTTGGTGTGGGTCCCTTCTCATTGCTCCATTCCGGGCAATGAGAAGGCGGACTCCTTAGCTAAGGTGGGTGCCATTGAAGGTGACGTTTTTGAAAGACCAATTTGCTTCCACGAATTTTTCAGTATTACTCATCAGAGAACCCTCGAAAGTTGGCAAACCTCGTGGAGCAATGGGGAGCTAGGAAGGTGGCTACATTCGATAGTCCCTAAGGTATCGACGAAACCTTGGTTCAAGGGGATGGATGTGGGTCGTGACTTCATTCGTGTGATGTCCCGACTCATGGCGAACCATTACACGCTGGATGCACATCTCCGACGTATTGGGCTCGTGGAGAGTGGTATCTGCGCTTGTGGCGACGGTTATCACGATATAGAGCACATAGTCTGGGCGTGCACCGAGTACAGTTCCGCCAGGTCTCGGCTTATGGACACCCTCCGGGCCCGAGGAAGACCACCCAACGTCCCGGTTCGAGATGTGTTGGCAAGCCGCGATGTCCTCTATATGTCCCTTATATACACCTTCATAAAAACCATCAATATCCAACTTTAACTGCCCCTTTTTCCTTATCATTCTCAGAAGCGCTCTCTTCCACCTGTACCATACACCCACGATGGTTTGATGCGACTCCAAGGCGACACAAAACATCCCTGTCGAATGAGCCAACAAACACGGGACCTAAAGCACGAACATCACACGCACAACTCGAAATGTAGCCGATCAACATCTGAGCCGCACTACGAAATCGTCTGGAGAAACCCCTGCCATCTCGAGAACGACCACCCGGCGTCCCAGTACATGATTCTTCCTGATGAAGACCACCCTGATTCTGTAATCCATCCGTTGATCTCCCGAAGTCTGAAACTGAAATAATGTTCTCCCCCTGCCATGTTTGTCCACCCTACTTCCCCTGACTCTTATACACAGAAGTAACACCCCTTCCCCCCCCCCCCCCAAACATCTTCATGAAGCATTTAGCTCTTCTTGCCTTTTCTAGTTTTAACTATTATATTATATGATCTCGTTGAAAATGCCCAACTCTACTACCACATAAAATAACTCTAATTAATGTCTCCGAATCATTACAAAATTTAATCACGCCCTCTAATTATTTCTACTTTTAAGATAGTCGTAAAAATTTTCCCCCTTAGTTAAACATTATTTGCTCCAATAATCTCATTGCTAAAAATGTCAAACCATATTGCCATAAAAACTAAATGACCCCTCTAATCTTACGAAAATTATACTACCCCCTTGTGTATATGTATAGCTATAAATTAGCCTTAGTTTAATTTCAAAAATCAATATGTAAGCCCCTAGTTTTAAGTAATTTAAAATGTAAAACAAAACAAAATTGGCACCTTTAAGCTAACGCAAACCTGCCTTATCAAATAAACGAATTGAAAAAAAAAAAAAAAAGTTTTGGGAAGATATTCAAGGGGAGAAGGGGGTGAAGTCATACATCTGTGTATCAGAGACATGGGAGGGAGGGTGGACAAGGCAGAAGGGGGGGGGGGTGAGATATAAACTTTCAGTTTCCGGCATCAGGAATTAACGGCCAGGATTACAGATTCGAACGGATTGATCAACTAAAACTAGAAGATAGGGGGGCACATAAGTTTTGGGAAGATATTCAAGGGGAGACGGGGGTGAAGTCATACATCTGTGTATCAGAGACATGGGTGTTGTTGGTTCATTCGACAGATGCTTTGTCTCGTCTTGGAGTCGTATCAAACCATCGTTGGGGTACGGTATGCGGAAGAGGGCACTTCTGGGAATGATAAGAGAAAAGATAGGGGCATTTAAATTTGGATATTGATGGTTTTGAGGAACGTGTATATAAGGGACATGTAGAGAATATCGCGGCTTGCTAGTACATCTCGAACCGGGACATTGGGTGATCTTCCTCGGGCCCGAAGAGAATCGAATAGTTGAGATCTGGCAGAACAGTACTCGGCGCATGCCCAGACAACATGTTCGATTTCGTGATAACCGTTGCCACAAGCGCAGATACCGCCATCCACGAGCCCAATACGCCGGAGATGTGCGTCCAGCGTGTAGTGATTGGAACTGAGCCGAGACATCACGCGAATGAAATCCCGACCCACATCCATCCCCCTGAACCAAGGTTTCGTCGATACCTTAGGGATTATCGAATGTAGCCACCTTCCCAGTTCACCATTGCTCCATGAAGTTTGCCAACTTTCGAGGGTTCTGTGATGAGTAATACTGAAAAATTCGCTGAAGCTAATTGGTCTTTCATATATGTCACCTTGTAAAGCGCCCGCCTTAGCTAAAGAGTCCGCTTCTTCATTACCTGGAATGGAGCAATGCGAGGGAACCCAAACTAAGGTAATCTTGTACGATCTTACAGACAAAGCACGCAGGCGCTCCCAGATTTTACCCAGAAAATATGGAATGTGCTTTCTAGGTTTCATTGATCGGAGAGCCTCGATTGAGCTGAGGCTATCCGAGACAATAAAGTAATAAAGGGTATACTGAATAGCAGCAAGCTCTGCGACGTAAACTGAAGCAGGATCATTGAGCTTGAATGAGGCGGTGAGGTTTTGATTGAATATACCGAAGCCAGTGGAGCCGTCTAGGCTTGACCCGTCGGTGTAAAACATCTTGTTGCAGTCGACTTCTCGAAATTTACTATGAAAGATGCTTGTGATCACTTGCGGACGTATGTCATCCGGGATTCCACGAATCTCGCCTTTCATGGATGTGTCGAAGAATACAGTTGAATCAGAAGCATGAAAGAGATTGACACGGTTGGGATAGTATGAAGAAGGATTGATATTTTGTGCCATGTAATCGAAGTACAAGGACATAAATCGGGTTTGAGAATTGAGCTCGACAAGCCTTTCGAAATTTGCAATTACTAACGGGTTCAAGATATCGCATCGAATGAGCAATCGATATGAGAGTTCCCAAAATCGATTTTTCAGCGGAAGAACGCCCGCCAGCACTTCTAAATTCATCGTATGTGTCGAGTCCATGCAACCCAAAGCAATACGCAAACAACAATATTGGATTCGCTCTAGTTTGATGAAATGTATGTTCGCAGCGGAGCGGAAACAGAAACTCCCGTACTCCATCACCGACAATATTGTTGTTTGGTACAGCCTGATCAGGTCTCCTGGGTGGCCACCCCACCATGTTCCGGTTATTGTACGGAGAAAGTTGATCCTTTGCTGGCACTTCTGTTTCAGATACCTAATGTGACATCCCCAGGTTCCTTTAGAGTCGAACCAGACCCCGAGATATTTGAAAGTTGAAACCTTAGCAATAGTTTGACCCATTAATTGAAGCTGTAGTTGCGCTGGTTCACGCTTCCTTGAAAATACGACTAGCTCAGTTTTCTCCGTGGAGAACTCGATACCTAGCTGGAGGGCCCAAGCAGACAAATTGTCCAAGGTATCTTGCAATGGTCCTTGCAGATCGACGGCTTTGGGACCTGTAATAGAGACCACACCGTCATCTGCAAGCTGCCTTAGCGTACAGGAATTGACAAGACATTCGTCAATGTCATTCACGTAAAAGTTATAGAGAAGGGGGCTTAGACATGAGCCCTGGGGAAGACCCATGTAGCTAATTCGTGATGTCGATAAATCACCATGCGAAAAATGCATATGTTTTTCAGACAGCAAGTTTATCAAAAAGTTGTTTAGAGTCAGTGAAAGACCGTGCTGGTGCAGCTTCTCAGAAAGAATTTTGATAGAAACTGAATCAAAAGCCCCCTTTATATCTAGGAAAACTGATGCCATCTGCTCTTTGCTAGCATAAGCCATTTGAATTTCTGTTGAGAGCAACGCAAGACAATCGTTCGTCCCTTTGCCTTTGCGGAAACCAAATTGTGTATCTGACAGTAAGCCATTTGCTTCAACCCAATTATCGAGGCGAAACAAGATCATTTTCTCGAACAACTTTCGGATACAGGACAGCATCGCAATCGGTCGAAACGAGTTGTGGTCGGAGGCTGGTTTTCCTGGTTTTTGAATGGCGATGACCTTCATTTGCCTCCAGTCATGAGGGACAATATTACCCTCAAGAAACTTATTAAATAAATTCAACAAGCGTCTCTTGGCAGAGTCTGGCAGATTCTTTAACAAGTTAAATTTGATTCTGTCTGGCCCTGGGGCTTTATTGTTACATGATAAGAGAGCAAGTGAGAACTCCACCATCGAAAACGGTGTTTCGTTCGTGTTATTGTGAGGGGACGCGGCGCGGTAGATCTTCTGTGCCGGGGCGGAATCCGGACAAACCTTCTTGGCAAAATCGAATATCCAACGGTTTGATTATTCCACGCTCTCATTAGTGCTGTTTCGGTTTCGTAAGCGCCGGGCCGTACTCCAAAGAGTGCTCATCGATGTTTCTCTCGTTAGTCCGTCGACGAACCGGCGCCAGTAGCTACGTTTTTTGGCTTTTATCAAACTCTTCATGCGCGTTTCCGCCATCGCGTACTGTCGGTAGCTAGCTGGCAGCCCGTCGTCCCGGAAGGTCTTATACGCAGCGGCCTTCTCCGCGTACACGTCTGAGCACTCTTTGTCCCACCATGGATTGGGAGGACGCCCGCGTGAGTTCGCGTCTGGTACGCGTTTAGTCTGAGCTTGAATCGCGGTATCGAGAATCAAGCCAGCCAGGAACCCGTACTCTTCCTCCAGAGGAAGCTCTTGAGTGCACTCGATTTTGTCGGATATCGCGGACGCGTAGCTCTTCCAATCAATATTTCGTGTGAGGTCATACGAAACATTGATTGTATTCGGTGGCCCTGAACCGTTAGCAATATTAATTACGATTGGCAGATGGTCGCTGCCGTGACCACGAAACGATCTGATGCTTGTGGAAAAAGTTAAAAGGCAAAAACCGATTTATGCCCTGAAGATTAACGAAAATTTTACTTTTCATAGCATCACTGCTGCTGATGGTCGAATTATATACAAAATCTTTAACTTTCTCTTATTATGTACAAAAGAAGACTCAATTTATCCCTCAAAACTCTTGCGAAGTGGCCAAAATGATGTAGATAAATGATTAAGACACATTAAGAGAAGATTAAAATAAAATTGCGTATAATTGGACAACCAAAACCAGTGGTGCTAGAAAAAATGAATATTTTATCAATCGTCAGAGTCAATTGGTTTCAGCTTAATACCTTTTTTCTAAAGCGTCATATCGTTTCGTAGTTTTCGAGACTTTGTTTCTTTGTTAAATTTTCTACAAAAGCCATATAACGGTTTGTTTTTAGGAAGTAATGGGCGACTCCTGGAGGAATTATTTTGCGAAAGTTAATTTTCCCATATAAAATCCCATGTAAATTTTAAACAGTGGGCGCAAAAATATAGTTTCAGGGAGCTAAGAATTTGCACAGATGTTCTAGGACCCAAATGGAACTCAAAAAAATTCTCGGAGCTGGAATCTATTTTTTGTCTCACCCTAATGTACACTGATAAAAAACCAAAAGTTAATTCTATTTGGTTCAAACCACTTAAAATCTATATGAAGAAGATATGCTAATGTTATCACGGGTACACATACTTTCTATAAACTATGTATGCACACACATATGCCTTATAATTATGAAATGTGAATGTATAATTAATATTCCTTGTATGTACACACATGCCTCTCGTTTCTTCTGCTGTAAATTTTATGCATTAAACATATTTGGTCTATCCACTCATTGAATGCTTACTAGAAGTATATGCTAGAAAATGCATTAAAATCGCAACAGAATAAAAGAGACGGAAATAGAAAGTATGCTAACTATACATATTTTTATTTGTAGGACTGATAGTCGCAGGTGGCAAATCTGACCAAAAAGTAATTAATCGGCCATTAATAATCTAGAAGAGTAAATCTTATTTTTAAACCAGTTGAAGAGATTTTTTATCTTATTGGTGTCGTTTTATTAGAAAATTTAGAAAGCAACTTCACTTATTAACCCATATCTCCGGAATCAGAATTTATTTCAAAATGTAGTTGGGTCATTAAATGAGAAAAAAATCTTGTTTTATTACATATATCGAGAAAGCCGATTTAATCCCCCTTAATTGCCTAATATGTAAATTACTAATAACACTATACAATTACAAATAACACTATTTTCGGATTCATTATCTACTCACATTTACTTACCAGTATACTAGGAAATCACCGCCAAATTAAGGAAGAATCAATGGTGAAATTGGTATTGCACATCAAAACTTACCACAATCTGACTTTCATTAAAACTTTAGGTCAGAGATCTTGTTCCTCTATACTTACACACGATTCCACAATTTCCCACATTCGTTGGCTAAATGAAGTGCTCTAGACAAACAAAATACAAGCGAGAACACGCCAATTGTTGAAAAACACAATTTTAAGCTTGAGCCAAATATGAACCGCCATGTTGGAAAAACGTGAAAAACAACCAAGTCCATTTCAACCGCCAGAAAATTTGTCTAAGTGTTGAAATTGCCTTTAAATTCGCAAATTGCATTTCTTCCTAGGGGCAATTAGCCCAGGCGAGTTGAGTCAAACGTCAAACTGTTTAAATCGCCTGACCATGTTCGTCCGCATTTTTTTTTGACCGGGACATGTTCGTCCGCATTTTTTTGACCGGGATATAGTTCTTTTTCATTTTAGATGTTGTCTTGATAGGCCAGATGTAAACAACCACAGTATTCCTATGTATGGCTGTCTATGTTTACATAAGATTTATTTTAAAAAACAAAAAACCGTTTTTACGCATTACAACGATTTTTTTTGAAATTATGTTATATTATATATATTGGACCTAAAATTTATCGAATGGGACGGAAAACTATATATAGCTTAATGACCCAATTGACTATGAAGCTGCATGGGAGCGATCCACCTTAATTTTGAAACTAAGGTTGTAATTTCTGAATGTCATCTCTGAAAAAAACCTATCTTAATCCACCTAAAAGTGTATTTGTGCCACTCTCCTCAATCCAAACTATGATTATCGTATCATTACTGATTTTATTCTACGACAATTTTTGAAAAAATCCTGTTACAGTAATTTTGGAATTTGAGCACTTACGCCGGGGCATCTGGGACAGTACGCGGTAAATTTTACGAAAGAGACATTGATTGGCCACAACATATCTAGATAAGTAAATCTAAATTATATGAAGAGATTTTTTACCTGTTCGATATCTTAACCTTCTTTGGGTCTTGGACGCAAAATGAACTTTCAAAATGCGGTTTTGGCCAAGAGCATTGGTTTTTTGCGGGTTTGATGTCAAACCCAAACCCGTTCCCTGAGATGTAAGAGTTTTGGTACATTTGTTCCAACAGTCTCAGGGCACACACACACAGACATTGCAGATCTCGACGAACTAAGTCGAACGATATATGTTATTCTGCCCTACGAGACTTTTCTAGAAAGTCGGTTTTCAGAGTGATTGCTCTACCTATATATATATATATATATATATATATATATATATATATATATATATATATATATATATATATATATATATATATATATACATATATATATATATATATATATATATATATATATATATATATATATATATATATATATATATATATATATATATATATATATATATATATATATATATATATATATATATATATATATATATATATATATATATATATATATATACATATCTATATAGGAAACAGTCAAAAACAAAACCATTTCTTTAATCAACAAACTAACACTTAAAATGTGCGTTAATATATAAAAACCTATTTTAATCCACCTAGCGGTGCAATTGTGCCTTTCTCCATCATGAATCACGAGAATGTGTGCGTTGTTTATATTCATTAAAAACTTTTAAATGCATATATTACATTTTATTATTATACATCACATGACAACTATATACAGGAAAATAAATCATTATTCGAGTTCTAAAATTTTGTAAAAGAAAAAACAGCCACGGTAATATTGAACTGAAAAAAGGTGCAACATCGGCAAAGTCCCAAAAAGTTGATTTTTATAAAAAAAAATTTCGAGATAACATAAAATCTCGACGTTTCATGCATTTTAAAGATGTTTGGCATCAAAAAAACGAATTCGATTTCTGAAATTTCATGAGGTCCCCCCTTCGAAAAAATAAATTTGAGTTCCGGCTTATATGGGAATTTCATATGTGACCGGACGATTTAGTCTATATTTCCGGCCCCATATAAGCGATCCGTACGAAATTTTATATACATCTATGGGGATGTTATAGCTATCATTTGGGACTAAGTTTGTGAAAATCGGCCCAACCATTTCCGGGAAACTGATGTGAGTTCGTAAATTTTGAAAGATGGCCGCTGTTCCCGGGCACTTCCGGAACCGTTTATGGTGGTCAATGTAGTCAACGAAAGTTTGGTTGGCCGTCGGTGACCTAGAACTGCAAAGTTAAGTTGTTTGAGAGACATTTTAGCGAAAGTTTTACCTTTTTTGCTTTCATCGGAGTATCGGTTTGAATCACAATTTGCTATGTGATCGCACGCCACAACCTGTAACTTCGGAACCGGAAGTCGGATCGGGATGAAATTAAATAGCCATTTACGGGGACGCAATACCTTTCATTTGAGGCCAAATTTAGTCGAATCGGTCTAGCCATCTCCGAGAAACCGATGTGACTGTTAGTCTGAATTTAGATACTTCCGCCGTAGCTTCCGGAACCGATGATGTTGGCCAATGTGGCCAAATAGACTTTGAATGGATGTTAGTGACCTAATACTACAAATCGAAGCAGTTGTGGTCATATTTTGGAAAAATTTTCACCTTTATACATTCATTGCAGAATTTATTAAAATCGACATTTTCTGCGTGTTCGTACTCATCACCCTGTCATTCCGGAACCGGAAGTCGGATCCATTAGAAATTCAATAGCAGCCTATGGGAACATTGCACCTTTCATTTGAGAGTAAGTTTGTCAAAATCGGTTCAGCCATCTCTGAGAAAAGTGAGTGAGATTGTGTTCGCGTACACACACAGACGCACATACACACACATACATACACACACATACATACACACACAGACATTTGCCGAACTCGACGAACTGAATCGAATGGTATATGTCACTCGGCCCTCAGGGCCTCCGTTAAAAAGTCGGTTTTCAGAGCAATTGCAATACCTTTCTATTGCGAAAGGCAAAAATATGAAGAACAAAATAAATCTTACTAAACTGTACAATCATTATATCTAAATGTTTATTTATTTATTTATTTATACTGGTCTTCGATTTTCTTGTACAGACAGCTCCTTAATTAATAATAATTCTATGTTTAAAGGTAGTCTTAGTAATGTTAAAATCATACTTGTCAGCTACATAATTGAAATTACGACAGCATACATTGAACGGATTGTTTTGTGAAAAAAGAGTACGATACATCGGTAACCGAAAGAAATCAGTTCGTCTGGTGGGTCTAGGTGGTACGTTGAATCGGAGCTGGCTCAGCAACTCCGGGCTATCTATATTGTTTTCCAGAAGATCGAACACGAAGAGCCGTTGCAGCATTATCCTCCGACTTGCAAGAGTTGGCAAACGTAGAAGATTGCATCGATGTTCATAGGGCGGTAGACGAATAGGATCAGTCCAAGGTAGTAACCGCAGAGCGTAACGAACAAAGTGACGCTGAATTCGTTCGATGCGATTAATTTGAACAGCATGCTAGGGTGCCCACACAAGCACGCCGTACTCCAGGATGCTACGCACGAGTGCACAAAATAGCGTTTTTAGGCAATAAATATCGCTGAATTGCTGCGTGTTTCGTTTAATGAACCCCAGCACGGCATAGGCCTTGGATGTAGTCATAGCAATGTGCTGCGCGAAATTTAGTTTGTTATCGATGAGAATGCCTAGGTCCTTTATCGTATTAACTCGGTTGATACTGCTTTCTGCCATTCTATAATCAAATGTCAGAACGTGCCTGTTTCGACAGAACGATATCACATTGCACTTCCATCCCGTTATGAGTACACCAATTTAGCAGCATATCAATATCAGCTTGAATAGCACAGCAATCGACTGCCGACGCAATTACACGGAAAAATTTCAGATCATCAGCAAACATATACTTAGGAGACTGTATAGCGGAGCACAAGTCGTTTACGAATAAAATAAACAGTAGCGGGCCCAAATGACTACCCTGAGGCACACCCGACTCTATCACAAACGGATATGATCTCGTTTCTTCTATGCGCACAAATGCACTACGCTCGGTGAGGTATGACATTATCCACCGTGTCAACCACTCAGGAAGTCCCATGCGCTCAAATTTGGCCACGATTAACAAATGAGGCACCCTATCGAACGCTTTTGCAAAATCAACGTAAACGGCATCAACCTGTTGACGTTTTCCAAGCGCGCTACTAAGTGACGAAACGTATACCATTAGATTAGTACTCGTCGAACGTTTTTTCACAAATCCATGCTGCCACTCGGAAATGATGTAGTGAACCTTCGGGTACAGCAAATCATGAACGAGGCTTTCAAAAATTTTCAGTAAGCAGCTCAAAATTGAAATGGCTCGATAATTTTCAACATCGTGGATGCTACCTGCCTTGTGGATCGGTGTAATAGATGCTGTCTTCCAGACACTCGGGAAAATTCCTTCGGACAATGACCTGTTGAAAATTATACTCGCAGGAACAGCCAACGTTACAGCATAGCTCTTGAAGAAGATAGGCGGTAAGCCATCCGGACCAGCACCCTTAGAACCATCAATAGACTGCAACTTCAGCTCCACATCACGCGGCGAGAAATTGAATAGCAACATATTCAAATCGAACAACGGCAGACTATTCAAATATGCTTCAGACAAAGGTGGTCGGTTATTACTATGCACACTTTGAAAAAAGGATGAGAATAGATTTGCCGATTCAATCGGGGACTCGGCTGTAATTGCGTTGTAACTAACACGTTGTGGGATTCCGGACGACTGCTTACGGCTTCTTACAAATGACCAAAATGAATTGGGGTCCTGCTTCAGGTTCTCCTCCGTGCGATGAATATAGCAACGAAAGCAATGCGCAAGCAAAGAGTTATATTCGCTCTCAATGGCATGCAGCTCAGCTTTGTGCCGATCATCTCTCCAGCGAAAGTATCGTTTCCTAACCTTGCGAAAACGGTTCCGTAGATTCTGTAGCTCGTTATTCCACCAAGGCTGCTTTTTACCACGCGGACGACGAGGTCGCTTCCCAGGAACAACATCACGAAATATAGCATACATTTTGTCATACATATTTGTCACAGCTTCATTAACACTGCAACCAACAAGAAATTCCTCCCAATGAACTTCGGCGAACAATGTGTTGAGCCTCTCGAAATCACAGCGGGTAAAATCAAAGCCAAGGGAATCAACAACAATACCAGGAGCGTTTTGCTTAATAACGTCAAGCTCGAATAGCAAGTGTCACTAATGAACACTAAGTCAAGAAGTCTCGCGTTTACGTTTTCGAGATCGTTTATCTGAGACATTCCGTTTGCCAAAACCGACTCAACCAAGGATATTTCCTGTTCAGACGAAGCATTTACCGGTAGCATACAGTTCAAATTTTCATCCGACATCCAACGTAATTGAGGGAAATTATAAGCCCCAACAGTCAAAACCACACCACGATCATCCGCAAGATCAATTAATTTTTTCACACATATTGCATGTTGCTCGTACAACAGGGGCTCACTGTTGGGCGGCAGATATATACAACACACTATCATATCAAAGTTTGGTGATGAGATGCGAACGATAATTTGCTCCAATTGATCACAGTCAGCAAGACAAATAGCAGAGCTCTGAAGGCCGTTTTTTACTGCTATCAGGACCCCCCCTCCTCGTCTGTGCTGGCTGGTTTGGGGGTTTCTATCACAACGGTAAATAGTATAGTTCAGAGCTAGCTCAGAGTTTGAAACGTCGTTATTCAGCCAAGTTTTAGTAAAGGCAATAACGTCATAATCGCACTGAGAAACATTTAATAGTAACTTATTTGTCTTACTCCGGATTCCGCGCGTGTTCTGATAATAAAGCGAGATTGGACGGTAACTGTTTTCACGATTCGGACCACGTCTGTTGGTAGCAGAAAACTGATGTGCAGACGGAGGTGTGCGGATGCAGGTTAAATCAGCTGGTAATTCTTGAGCATCAGTAGAACTTTCTGTGTGCCAGTAGGAACGCACGAAAAGTGGCTTATTGTGATTTAGTGTCTGCTGGTGTTGGCAAGAAGCGAAAAATATTACGTGTGTTCGATGAGGGCTGGAAATCAAATGGTCGGAAAACAATTCCCTTCTGCCATGTTGATTTGGATAGGGATAAATCTTTCAGCTGGAAATCAATACCAGCTTTGAACGATACGAATGAAAGTTGAAGTGTTCTGCCTTTAGGTACAAGTTTAACAACGTTCACAGCTGTGTCTGTTTTCAAATTGTTCCTGATCAGCTTTTCGATTTGATGCACTGTTGCCTGAGGATCGAAACCAGATAAGTACAGTACTGTTTATCCTTTTTAGCTGCCACCAATGGTATAGCGTCGTCCGGTTCAATATCTTTTGTACCTTCAAAAATGTTATCGCGGTGCGGTGGTTCATCCGGGATTTATAGCCGTGGTCTCTTGCGTGAATTTGGGTTTAGTTGTGTTCTACGTGGTGTGGTGGGAAAGGGCGTTCGCTGAAGTATTGTATTGATTTTCGTGGTGTTGAGTGCAACTTCATTCCTCAGTTCGTCCAGCACCTTGTTTTGCTCTTGAACCATTGACTGCATTGCGTTGTTCGTCGATACAATAACTTGACGAAAACAAGCATTTGCCATCATTTTTGTACAAGCTTTGCACATCCAAAACAATTGTGAACATCCAGATACAGCGTCACGAATTTCCGCTGACTGGTGAGCACATTTGAGGTGGAAAGATGATTTACAAAAGCCATTGCAAACTATTTCATCTGCCTCGTCAATACAGCGAGTACAAGCACAACAAAAAGGCTCCATTGCTTTTTTCCGTACGATCTCAACACAGAGCGAATGCGGTGCAGTTTTTGGCGATTTGTCGATGTAATTTAACAAAACAACGTTGTACTTCAAGCCACACCGATGCAGTGATGAAAAATACGTCGGATATGAAGTAATCCACAACGAATAAATCCGAAAAAACGATAAAAACACAATATTAGCACAGAGAAATAAAAACAACCAACCGAATTTACTAACCTTGTTGCCAGATTTTTAGCATAATTAAGAAAAGAGGTAATTTGTCACATTCAAAAATTAAAATGGGAGAACTTCAGAGCGGTAATTATTCTAAATGCAGGTCACAAAGATCACCTTTCGTCGTCTTAGACTCGTCTATCACATAAAGACACATTCCAGCGTTAGGGGACAACGTTTGCATGCATCATGCAACTGTTAACAACTCGTCATTTGAAAAATCCTACGATGTATGCTCAAAAAACTGAATTGAATACTTTAAAAGTCCTAATACAACGTTAATGTTATAGATTCGTTGTTTTTCAGGTTGTCATTTCATTCTGAGAGGTGAAAATATCGCATTAGGGGACAAAGAGCAAAATATTGATTTTTCAACCTATACTTATATTTATCAAAAAACCTGCTCTATATCAAACTTTAGAGCATCCATTTGTTCTAGGAATTTGATCATTGATAGTCACAGAACAATACTGTATACTTAGATTTTCGAGTTTTCATGAAAATTTTTTCACGACCGATGCAAACGCTGCGTTAGGGGACAACACCAAAATAAACACAAACGGTCGCACATGAAGTGTTGTCCTCTAACGCGACAGCAGTGTTTGTTGAAGCTCAAACAAAGCGATGTATATTACCTCTAAACCTGTAAATAACTCAAAATAAAGATTTGGAATGCCAAACTATCTGTATTTCTAGTTTTACCTTTATGTGTATTTGACAAATGATATTTAGAAATCAAATTAATATTGATTGAGAACAGGACACACTGCATACCACAGTGTGGCCTGGTATAGAAGAGATTGTTGACCACAATCGCCACTTTCTGATGGTCAGAAAAAGGAGGTTTCAAGTAGTTTTGGTAAGTTGAATACATTATTGACATCGGAAAATATATGAAATAAAATTACTCAACAAATTTTTATCGTTGTTGACCAAATAAGTTTTTGCCTTTCTCAATAGAAAGGTATTGCAATTGCTCTGTTTTCAAGTAATTTTGGTGCGCTGGCTTTGTTTTTTGACATTATAAAATCTTGAAAATAAAATTTACTGTTGATTAGGGTAGATCAAAAATCGCCATTAGGGTGGTTCAATATTTATTTTTTGTTGCGTTAAAAATAGACAAATGTGACTGAAGCAACTCAACAAGGCTGTCAAACGATTATTCTCAGTCGAGCAGTTATTATATTTACATATTGTATATAATGTCGTGGCAAAATACCTGTAATGCGGTTGAAGTAAACATTTCGAAATAAAACCTGAGCAGAGTTTGATATCAAATTGAGAACTAAACTTGATGTTGTGATGTAGTAGGTAATGATTGCTTGGGTTGTTATCGTTTTGGTCGTTTTAACGGTTAAAAGATCAAAACCGAAACCAAAAAAAATTGTCCTATAACAGCAAACAGAAAACTATTTATGCTATCACTGAAAGCAAATTGAAAACTCAATGAGATGTTGAAATATTCCATTGATAACAAAATAAGTAATCGATTTGATGTTTGCCAAAGAAATAGAAACCAATTAACTCGAAAGAATATTGAAGGAGAACAAGTGAGTGTCATTTTAGCTATATTTATCAAGAAAACCACATTCATTAACACTTTGTTACATCTTTTCATTGTTTATTTTCTCAATTTGCACATTGAAATAAAAAAACGTAAGGATTACATAAGCGTTTTGTACAAAATAACGACTCGTATATGGAATGACCTGAATGTCATTACTGGGCAGTAATAATACTTTTCATGATGGTGTAATGCAAGAGATCATAGTGATTATGTGATGTCGGTAATGCCATTACTAAGTAATGACACTTTTAATTATCGCGTACAATACGCTCATACAAAAAGCGGTCGTACACAGAATGACCGGAATGTCATTACTGAGTAGTAATGACACTTTTCATAACGGTGCCATGCTAGTAATCATGAAATTTTTATGGGTTGATGGTAATGTCATTACTTAGTAATAACACTTTTAATGATCATATACAAAGTGCTGAACACTAAACATTACTAAAATCGCACGATTTTAGTTACGCGCTTATGGTATACATTCGATTGTCATTATTGCTCGGTAATAACATTAGTAATGACTTGTGTACAAACCGCTTATGCTATTCTTATCATTACACGCTTTACACCATCATCATTTTTAATATTATTATTATTATCATGTGATGACGGTAATGTCATAACTTAGTAATGGCAGTTTTAATGATCGTGTACAAGCACTTTTAACATAAAAAAATCTCGCAGCAGTAATGTTGAGCCGTCTCACATCGTGATATGTAATATGTTTATGCAATTTTTCACATGCTTTTGTTTTACAAAAAAAGTGACAGTAGGACGCACGAATATCTACAATTTTTTCTTCCACAAAGAACCAATGCAATTTGGATTTCGCTGAACGCTAATGCCTTATATAAGCAGTATATGAATTCCAAAAGTTTACCATGCAAGTTTGCATAGACAAGGCTTCTTATTTAAAATATGTTAAATTTATAAACAACATTGTAGGCTGCCTGTTGAAAAACGAAAGTTTTTGTATTTTATTTCAGCTCATTGAATCATTTTGGGCTGCCACATGAAACATATTATAAGCATCATGTTGATTTCTCGACAAACATATAATTAGGGCTTATAAGCCACCTGTCAAAGTTCGCTTTGAGTGAAAATTCCGGACAAACTGTACCTATCTCAGATATTAGTAGTAAACAAAAGAGAAAAGTTTTCTCTGTCTTTAAATGCTATGAACTGTGTTTGATCAGTAACGGTTTACCCGATATTTCCCCACAAAGAGAATTTTGACAGTTGGTTTTTACACCGTAATCATATGTTTGTCCAGAATTTAGACAACGAGTTCTAAAAATATCAAGCTTCCAGAAGTCTAGAGTAACTATATATATACTTCGCACATTGTTTCAAAAGATATTTTATCTCGGTGTATTGGTGGATTTGACAGTGCAACCTTTCCCGGTAAAGTTCAGCCGGAAATGAACCGGAATTCTGGCTGGTTCCAGTTCGTATTCCGGCTTCAGTGACACAACCGATTCTAACTAGAATCGGTTGTGTCACTGGAGCCGGTATACGAACTGGAACCAGCCAGAATTCCTGTTCATTTCCGGCTGAGTCTAACTGGGTTAAGTTCCGTTCCAATACCATAAGAAAATGGAAGTATTCCGTAAGCAAGTTATTTCTGTATTCGCTCTTTCTTCCTGTGGTAGCATGCCGGAGTAAACGGAAGAAACTTTTGTTTCGCTCCCTTTCATTCCGGTTTGCTACCGGAGGAAGAAAAAGGATAAGGAATGTGTACAGAAACGACTTTACTCCGGAGTACTTCCAATTTCTCTTGGTTCTGGAACGGACCTCATGATAACAATCTTTTGAAAATGCTGTACAGACTTATTTTTCCTTGCATCCAGTTAGAACGGTTTTGCGAATTTATATTGGTTCGATAGTGCTAAATAAAGGATTCTAATTCGTCTTTCTTCGTAGTTATTTCCCATTTGTCGCAGAAATTCACATTTCATATTGTGCACACAGGTGTTTAAGGTAATTGAATTATATAACAAATGTTTTTCGTTGAATGACTCCGATGCTGTGGACAGCCTGGTTTTGCACTCGAAGAGAAAAAAAACTAATGGTATTTCATTTCTGCTTGAGA
Source organism: Topomyia yanbarensis (assembly GCF_030247195.1). Classification (NCBI taxonomy): domain Eukaryota; kingdom Metazoa; phylum Arthropoda; class Insecta; order Diptera; family Culicidae; genus Topomyia; species Topomyia yanbarensis. The sequence continues at coordinate 138,695,465 of NC_080670.1, read as the reverse complement.
TTACAAAATTGGTGCATTCCACTGCCCGATGTTGTTAAACGAAATCCAACAGAAATTCTTGGCTTACTAATGCCATTATCGACCATTTATAGATGTAACGGTTTTTTCTACTTACCGCAGCAATAGAAGGCTCAACCACAGAGAACAGACGTCCATCTTCAGCATTCAACTTGTGTAAAATCTCTAACGGTTTCGAAGGTAGTTTGGATATCTAAACCAGGTGCGCTACTGTCGTCATGTTTTTTGTGGCTGAGTGCGACAGAATTGACAGCGGTTATTCCTCTACCCAGTCGAACTAATCCGGAACCGATTCGGACTTCCAGCATGAATTCCAGCTCAAATTCGTCAACCGATAGAGTCGGAATCGGTTGTTTTCTTTGAGCTAGATTCCATGCTGAATCCATCCAGGATTTCGAACCGGTTCCGGAATCGATTTGACAGATAGTTGGGATAGGTTGGTGTGGCGACGCTAGTGTTTTTAGTATATTAATTCAAGTGTTTACACACGTTTTTTAAATATTTTTGTTCGATCATTGATGTCTGTTCTCTGTGGCTCAACCTTCTGTCGTACTTTTGATGTCGTAGCGCAACTATTGTTCGAATCCGGTTCGCTACAGTCACTAACATCCTGTCCCTGATAATCCAGTTTCACTAAAGACCAGTTTCACTACCGTCGTGCTGTGATTGAAATAAAAAATGTAAAAAATATCGAATAAAAACAGTACTTCTGTTTATCAAATACTACAATGTTTTTTTGAAGATGTGAAAGCCCAAAGCATCACACACTTACCATAGCTATACACGGCTCTTATGGCATTTCCACAGTGTCTCCAGTATCGTCAAGGTCCTTAACGGTGGATTCTGTATGAGCCGTATGTGGTAGATCGTCTGCATCGTCGTGTATCACCTGGAGAACATACATACCCGGATCAAGCGGCGGTATACACGATTGACCAGGATACACATTCTGTAAATACAAAGTTTTTAAAAGTTTAAAATAAATTTAAACACTAACAAAGTAGGCCTCAGTAAAATAATGCTTTTTCAAGAGCCATTCGCTCACCCGTGTACTGCTACCCATTTGAACTCATTCCGGAACCGGTTCGGATTTCTGAATGGAGTCATTATGGATTCCAAATCAAATGCAAAAACCGATTCCGACTCAGAATCGGTTGTTGCATTTGATTTAGAATCCATACTGACTCCATTCAGAATTCCCAATCAAATTCCGGTTTATATGGTTTGACCGGGTATTCGCAAAATTTTTAATTATAATTACCGCTTCTAATTTCCATGCCGCAATCCGATTGAAAATCTCCAGTCCTTTCCCTTGTAGCTCGGTACCTTCCACAATATCTTCCCATTCTGAAGCCGTTAACGTCCCAAAGCTTTCCGCCGGGTGGTTTTTATCTGTAAAATTAAAAAAATAATGATCAATAATAATTGTACAAAGAGCGTTCATACCAAATAACGTTAGCACTGCAAGTTCGGGTAAACATATTTCCGTTGCAGTAGTATAAATGAAGTAAAACTTTTCATCCACAACTCTTTGCAGCACTTGTGATGTCATATTTTCACTAAATTATAATTTATCAATTAAAGCACATAAAACCAAAGATAAACTCTGATAAAACTTCTACCACGTGTACAACCTCGTGTATCACTTTCCGCCATTTGTTTTTTTATACACACAAAAAGAATGGTGGTGAAAGTAAAAGTAATACACACATCGAAATTGAATGATTTTCGTTTTGGGGCAATGGTGGAATATAATCATTCTGGGTCATGATGACCAGCATACACAAATAATGCTATTTCAAATTCGACAGATTGTCATGTAATAAACGAACAAAAATATTTTATAAGGTGAACAAAATTCACTTAAAGTTGATCTTAAAATCATCCTCTGATTTATCATTCAATCTGTGGAATCCTTAGATTTGCATTGCACTGAATGAGGTTTCATTCAATTCATGGATTAATATGTTTAATAAAGTAAATCAATTTCATTCAAAGTCGATCTTAAAATCATCCAATCTGATTTGTCATTCAATCTATGGAATCTTGAAACTCGTATTACGTTGAATGAGGTTTCATTCAATTCGCGTCTGGTGTTTTTGTTCAGTGTAGCTAAATAGGGTTCTGAGAAATTTCAATACATACAAATATTTGTGCCTAATTTCATCAGATAGAGGACAGCACCACTAATTTTTCAATAGAGATAGATAGGCCATTCAGGCGAGTGACTCGAAAAGCATTTCAAACAACTTTGTGGAAGACATCAACTTTCTATCACACTCCATTGAAAAGATAGTAATGAGAATCTACGTAGGCGTTGATTAAATCTGACGCAAATTTTAGTGCTCTTGAAAATTCATGCATTTTTCGTACATCACTAACGGAATATGAAAAGAAAAGTATCTTAGAAATTATTTGTACTAAATATGAGCGCGTGTGGGAGGAATATTTCTATGATAGACAACTCTGATAGGCATATGCTGCGTAGAATGAGATCGGTGTGTTTACAGAAAGCGGAAGAAGCTAGAAGTTCTTGACCTCAAAACACGATCCAGACAGCTGACAAATAGGATTACTGTGAGAGGAGTTCATCTGCAATTGGGTCAGAGCTATCTAATTTATCCTGTGATTGTCTAGCATAATGGTTTTGCATTGTATAGTTTTGTATTAGGTTCTTTACTGATACAGTAACCTCAGTTTGTTCCCAGTTCACTAGTACCACAGAGAATAGACGTCCATCTTCGGCATTAAATTTGTGTAAAATCTCTAACGGTTTCGAAGGTAGTTGGGATATCCAAACCAGGTGCGCTACTATCGTCTTGTTTTTTTGTGGCTGAGTTCGACAGAATTGACAGCGGTTATTCCTCTACCCAGTCAAACAAGTATGGAACCGGTTTCATAACAGTTTTTGCAACCGACCGAGACGGTTGTGCCTCCAGGTGGAAGGTTTTGTTCTCGAGAGAGTGACGGAGTGCGAGACGCTGTATGCGTTATTGTGGGAGAGAGAGAGACGAGTTTGTTAAGTGTGAGTCGACAGTTGATACGTCGGAGGCGTGGTCAACGGCATCCTCGACAAGTGGTGTTTTGACAGCAAACCGCGGGTAGACGAATTTGCCTACCGCGGTGGCAGAAATCGACAGTGATCGTGCCTGTACATACAGAAAAAATATAGTGTATTGGTGTTGTCGGGCAATTCTAATCGACGAGAGGGAAACGTCACAGGTAGACCCATTTCCTCTATTTGTCTACCGCAGAAGTGGTACGACGAATAAGGAAAACAAGTGGCACCGAAAAGTGCCGCATCGACAGTGGGATTTTCGCAGCAAGCCACAGGTAGCCACATTTGTCTACCGAGGTGGTGGAAACGGAGAGAGCGCGCTTGTGGTGGTGATACCGACGAGCAGCTCAATCGGAGAGAGTTTTGAAGTGTTGCAGGTAGGACTATTTCTCTACTGAAGAAGCAACGCGACGAAGAAGGACAACAAGTGTCACATTGTCAAACAACGGGCACCGAGTTTACAACGTAACACATGAGGTGTGTTCTACCGGTGTCTTCGTCACCTAATAGATAGCAGATAACAGGTATATTTTTCATTCCTTTTTGTGATAGTTTTTCTTACTAGGTAAAATGGATGAAGACCCGATCAGAAACACATAACAAGAATATTTCAAAACTATATCTCCCGTTGTTACTTGTTATAATTTTCTGTTATTTTAACTACTAACGAGACCAAATTTATAACACGATATGTTACGAAAATTGCATTCTGTTATAATCTTGTTATTTCATTCTGATCGGGGAGATGGGAGAACGAGTAACAGACCCTCCCCCTAAGCCTTATGCTGAAAATGTAAATCCGACTAGAATTAAAATTTACCCAGAGTCGTCAACGGGACCATGGATTGTATTTATTAGGCGTAAAGCAAAGGCGCTAAATATCATTCAAATTTCTAAAGATTTGACTTCGCGATTCTCGGATGTAAAAGAGATCGTCAAAGTTAATAAAGATAAAATACGCATTGTCGTTGGTAGTCTCAAACAAGCCAATGCAATTGCTTCTTGCGAGCTTTTTACGCGTGAATATAGAGCGTATATTCCTTCAAAGGAAATTGAAATTGATGGGGTCATCACAGAATCGAGTTTGACTGTTGATGACTTAGTTAAGCATGGGGTTGGTCGTTTCAAAGACACCATTCTTAAAGACGTAAAAATACTTGAATGCAAGCAATTGCATTCAGTATCACACGAAGGAGATAAAAAAGTTTATTGACTGTCTGACTCATTTCGAGTGACTTTCGCTGGGTCTGCGCTGCCCAACTATGTCATTATCGATAAGATTCGTCTCCCTGTTCGTCTTTTTATCCCTCGTGTAATGAATTGCCTTAATTGCAAACAGCTTGGCCACACAGCCACTTACTGTTCCAATAAGGCACGGTGTGGCAAATGTGGGGGTTCTCATCAAGAGGATACATGCAATGAAAATTAAGAAAAATGTTTAATGTGCGGAGAAAACTCACATGAGCTCCCTGCATGCCCCATTTATAAATTGCGTGAGGATAAAATTAAACGATCCTTGAAGGAGAGGTCTAAGCGCTCCTATGCAGAAATGTTGAAAAATGCTACCCCTAAACCCATCTTCTTAGAAAACACTTACACATCTCTATTTTCGGAACAGTCTGACTCTGACGGAGCGTGCGAAGGTACATCATTTGTTTTACCCGGAAATTCCAGAAAAAGAAAACAGTCTTCTTTTCCCAAGCTGCCAAGAAAGGGCCTTAAAATTTCTCCACCAATAGATAAACTGCGCCCAAAACCGAAAAATTCCGATTCAAAACCGAAATCAATTCAGCCCGGTTTTGGGAACGTACAATCCAAACAGAACACCATTACTGGAAATAATAAAATTTCGACTTCCTCTGAGCCTCAGCCGGGGGTAGGATTATTGAAATTTTCTGAAATTGTTGATTGGATTTTTAAAGCATTCAATATTTCTGAACCACTAAAGAGTATACTTTCAGCTTTCCTCCCAACAATTAGAACATTTTTAGAGCAGCTGATTGCTCAATGGCCCATCCTTGCAGCGATTGTATCTTTCAATGGGTAATTCACCTCCTCCAATGAAAGATTCCATCACTGTTTTACAGTGGAATTGCAGAAGTATCATACCTAAAATTGATTCCTTAAAAATTTTACTGCATGATTTAAAATGTGATGCTTTTGCTCTATGTGAAACATGGCTTACCTCAAACATTAATTTCAACTTGAATGATTTCAACATTATTCGCCTAGACCGAGACACCCCGTATGGAGGAGTGCTTCTAGGAATTAAAAAGTGCTATTCTTTCTATAGAATTAACATCCCCTTGTTTGCGGGCATTGAGGCTGTTGCTGTCCAAACGAACATTAAAGGCAAAGACATGTCTATCGCTTCTATATATATACCTCCCAAAGTTCAAATTGGACAACGTCAAATTTTTGAGGTAGTGGAATCCATGGCTGCTCCGCGTCTGATACTGGGAGACTTCAACTCGCACGGAGTATTGTGGGGTTCCCTCTACAATGATAATCGATCCTCTTTGATATACAATGTTTGTGACGAATTTAATATGACAGTTTTAAATACTGGCGAAACAACACGCATCCCCAGACCTCCTGCACGTCCAAGTGCATTAGATCTATCTCTGTGCTCGACATCACTTCGGTTAGATTGCACGTGGAAGGTTGTACCTGATCCTCACGGTAGCGATCATTTGCCAATCGTTGTTTCAATTAACAGTGAATTATGCCTTACGAATTCAATCAATGTTCCTTATGACTTAACCCGAAATATTGATTGGAAAACATACGAAACATTAATTTCCACTTCTCTTGCTTCGACAGAAGAGCTACCCCCTACCGAAGAATATGAATTCTTAGCGGGTTTAATTATTGAAGCAGCAGAACAAGCCCAAACGAAATGCAATCCTGGAGTGACAATAAATAGACGGCCCCCTAATCCTTGGTGGGACAAAGAGTGCTCTGATGCATATGAAGCTAAACAAGTTGCCTACAAAGAAATTATGAAACAGAAAGGGGGTATACGTGAGAACTTTGAAAATTACTTTATTTTGCAAAACAAATTTGACAGTATACGTCGTGCCAAAAAATCTAGTTATTGGAGACACTTCGTTAATGGCTTGTCAAGAGAAACATCAATGAGTACTCTTTGGAACACAGCCAGAAGAATGAGGAATCGAAACGTGACTAATGAAAGCGAAAATTTTTCGAATCGTTGGATATTTAATTTTGCCAAGAAAATTTGTCCCGATTCTGCTCCTGCGCAGAAAATCATTCGTGATGCTCCCACAAGTAACGATTTCATAGATTCGCCTTTGACAATGATGGAATTCTCAATTGCACTCCTCTCATGCAACAATAATGCTCCGGGACTAGACAGAATTAAATTCAACTTGGTGAAGAATCTGCCTGACCTAGCAAAAAGACGCTTGTTGAATTTATTCAATAAGCTTCTTGAGCAGAACATTGTCCCGCACGACTGGAGACAAGTGAGAGTTATCGCTATTCCAAAACCGGGAAAACCAGCCTCCGATCATAACTCGTATCGACCGATTGCAATGCTATCCTGCATCAGGAAATTGTTGGAAAAAATTATCCTACGACGTCTCGACAATTGGGTTGAGGCGAACGGCTTGCTATCAGATACCCAGTTTGGTTTTCGGAGAGGAAAGGGAACGAATGATTGCCTGGCGCTACTTTCGTCAGAAATCCAACTCGCTTACGCAAAAAAAGAACAAATGGCGTCTGTGTTCTTAGACATAAAAGGAGCATTCGACTCAGTCTCCATTGATGTTCTCTCGGAGAAGCTACATCAATGTGGTCTTTCACCGATATTAAATAATTATTTATACAATTTATTGTCAGAAAAGCACATGCATTTTTCATATGGCGATTTGGCGACACTCAGAATAAGTTACATGGGCCTCCCACAAGGCTCTTGTCTAAGCCCCCTTCTCTATAATTTTTACGTGAATGACATTGATAATTGTATTGTCAGCCCATGCACTCTAAGACAACTTGCAGATGATGGGGTGGTTTCTGCCACAGGACCAAAAGCTATAAATTTACAACAACCATTGCAAGATAGCTTGGATAATTTATCAATTTGGGCTTTAAAACTGGGCATCGATTTCTCTACGGAGAAAACAGAGTTGGTCGTTTTCTCAAGGAAGCGTGATCCGGCTCAGCTTCAGCTTCAGTTGGTTGGTAGAACGATAGCCCAAGTCCTGACTTTTAAATACCTTGGAATTTGGTTCGATTCTAAAGGCACATGGGGAGGCCACATTAGGTATCTAATAACGAAATGCCAACAAAGGATAAATTTTCTGCGAACAATAACTGGATCATGGTGGGGTTCTCATCCAAGTGACATGATAAGATTGTATCAAACAACAATACTTTCAGTAATGGAATATGGGTGCATCTGTTTCCGTTCAGCTGCGAACACTCACATTATTAAACTGGAACGGATACAATATCGTTGTTTACGAATTGCCCTAGGTTGCATGCAGTCGACCCATACGATGAGTATTGAAGTACTAGCGGGAGTTCTTCCTTTAAAAGACCGATTCTGGGATCTCTCCTCTCGTTTACTTATTCGATGTGAGGTTATGAATCCACTGGTAATTGAAAATTTTGAAAGACTTGTTGAGCTTCAACCCCAAACCAGATTCATGACAGTGTATTTCAATCACATGTCACAAGAAATAACGCCTGCTAGGTCTGTTCCCACATACGTCAATATACTAGATACTCCTGAATCCACTTTATTCTTCGACACGTCCATGCAAGCAGAGATTCGTGGAATTCCGGATCATCTACGCTCGCGAGAGATCCCTAAAATATTCACAAGTAAATATCAACACATAGACTGCCTTAAAATGTTTTACACTGATGGGTCACGAATCAGTGAGGCCACTGGTTTCGGTATTTTCAACAATAATTTTTCAATTTCTCTCAAACTTGCAGAACCCGCCTCTGTTTATATAGCGGAACTAGCAGCAGTTCACTATAGTTTGCAAATAATTAATACTTTACCCCCGAACCATTACTTTACACTCACTGATAGTCTCAGCACAATTGCAGCTCTACGCTCAAAGAGGATTGATAATCACGATCCATTCTTTTTGGGGAAGATACGAGAATCTCTGAGTAACCTAACAAGAAAATGTTATAAATTTACCCTAGTGTGGCTCCCCGCCCATTGCTCTATTGCGGGCAATGAGAAAGCTGATAATTTAGCCAAGATTGGTGCACTAGATGGTGAAATATATGAAAGACCCATCGCTTACAATGAATTTTATAGCGCTTCTTGACAGAGGACGCTTGCTAGTTGGCAAACATCTTGGGACAATGGAGATATGGGACGATGGCTACACTCAATTATCCCTAAAGTATCAACGAAGGCATGGTTCAAAGGATTGGATGTAAGTCGGGACTTCATCCGTGTGATGTCTAGGCTCATGTCCAATCATTATACTTTAGATGCGCATCTCCGTCGTATTGGGCTCGCTGAGGGTAATCATTGTGCTTGTGGAGAAGGTTACCATGACATTGAGCATGTTGTTTGGTCCTGCACTGAAAATCGTGAAGCCAGATCACAATTAGTAGATTCTTTACAAATCCGAGGAAGACCAATCCATGTTCCTGTTAGAGACATCCTGGCGTATCGCGATCCTCTATACATGGAACTTATCTATCATTTTCTAAAAACAGCGTCTGTCAAAATTTAATTAAATTCTTTCCTTCATACTCTCATCCAAGGCTAATCATTCACCAATTAAAGTGTCCTAGAATATTTAGTTTTTAAATTTAGACAATAATAGAAAAAAAGTAAATAAATGCACCCCAAATACTAGATCATTATGAAATACAACAATGTAAGGAAAAAAGCAAACAATAAAGTGATTTCAGTGTTAGTTTTAGACAAAGTACTAGTATAGTAAAAATTAGTCTTAAGGATTTTTGTAACGTGCTATGTAAAAAAAAAACTGGCGTAAAAAGCTTTTGCAAATGCCGTGTCAAATAAACGTATGAAAAAAAAAGTATGGAACCGGTTTGGACTTCTAGCATGAACTCCAGCTTAAATGCGTCAACCGATAGAGTCGAAATCGGTTGTTTTCTTTGAGCAAGATTCCATACTGAATCCATTCAGGATTTCGAACCGGTTCCGGAATGGATTTGACGGATAGTTGGGATAGGTTGGTATGGCGGCGCTTGTGTTTATCGTATATTAATTCAAATGTTTACACACGTTTTTTAAATATTTTTGTTCGATCATGGATGTCTGTTCTCTGTGCTAGTACTGTTTGCATGGACTTTTTTGTGCATGACCCTATTCGCTCTAAGCAGATCGCAAAGAAAGCATAGTAAACTGTACTAGCCGAACTGTCAAAGGTAAACATTCGAGAAACGTTTGGATATACGTCGGTTCTGATTGGAAAACCGGAATCATCAGTCGTTCTTCTGGTGAGAACCTCTTTTTATGGCAATCTGTGAACCTTTCTTTTAATTTTCATTCCTTGTAAAAGAATTTAGTTTATTTAATGTTTCAATTGTGGATTTTAGATGTTTCGGAGCATGTGTTGTTGTCCCAATTAAATAATAGAATTGGCAATTTCGGATCCATCATCATAGTATGATTCGCTTCGTAGCAAGAGAAAGGTGTGCGTTCCAGTCGTCCAAATAAGCTACAGAGAGAAAGTGGCGTCTAGTCTATTACATTCCTAGCAGCAACGTAAAAATGTGTAGCCAATATTAGTTTTTTGCTTTATTTTTCATTTCAGAGTTTGAGAGCGAGTAAAGGCGCTTTATCCTAAGCTTATTAGCCAGGGCAAGGTGTAAATTCCTCTTTTTTTTACAATGGAGAATACATTTACGTACTAGCCCAGTACACGTGCTATTAGTAGATGCCAAGCTACCACGCGGGGTGTACTGGGGGTGTGTCGGGCTCTAATGGTGACGCAACCATTAATACCGACTAAACTCCATTGGGCTCCGCCATTGTTCCCCCCAGGGACTACCTCTCGGTATTACTTCTGGGGGGATGGCTGTACTTGATGTACTCATTCCACTCGCTAACGCGATCATACGTCCTGTATGAGGCTTACTTGGGTGCTCTCTCTGTCACACCTTGATTCACTCTCTAACACTCCACATGAGGCTTACTTTGTGCTCACCTTTTTCGTTCCTTGCGAGGCTGACTTGTATGCTCACCTTTTTCATTCCTTGCTAGGCTTACTTTTGTGCTCGCCTCTAACATACCATGTGAGGCTGACTTGGATGCTCACCCTATCACCTGGTTCACTCTCAATCGTACCACTCTATTCCACCCCTGTCGCTCCCTCTGGCACCCCATGTGGGACATTTTTCTTAGGCCCCACTTCTGACATACCATGTGAGTCTTACTTGGGTGCTCGCCGTTTTCATACCTTGTGAGGCTGACTTTTGTGCTCACCTCTAACATACCATGTGAGGCTGACTTGGATGCTCACCCTTTCGCACCTCTGCCACGCCACGAGGAATCGATAGCTAAGTCTCAACATACTACGCTACTACCCTCACATCTTGGCATGAGGCAGTCCACATATACGCCTATACACTCGCTCTTCTGCCTTGCTTCGGGGTGGCATGGTTTACCCCTTACGCGGTTGCCAGTCACTGTGCCAAACCTGCCTCAGCATGAACAGACCATTCACTCACTTTTCTGCGCTCGGCCTTTTTCGCTCCAACTAATTAATCACTAGTTAGTCGTGCCCGTCGTCTGTTGCTCGATGCGCCAGATTCCCTGTAGCCTACAGGCAATCTGGGTGATTGCAGTCGAGACTGCGTTCCACTTCTCCACCGATTGACACATCCGCTGAACCAGTTATAAACTTAAAACGGAAAACTAGGACTAGGCAGGCTTATATGGACATGATCGAAAGTAAATGTGAAGAATTCTTTGCCTTCTGCTAAGAAGGAGTTGGGCGTTGCATCCAAGTCTACCGTCCTGATGACTAATTATGGTCAATCAACTAAGCAGCAACACCAAATAATCTTGAACAAAGCCGCCAAGAAAAGAACGAATACTAAAAGGTGAAAACAAAAAAGAATGGAAACCTCAAAACTCCATTGTATATTAATTAGCCATTTTATAGGTAATGGGATTTTCAAAAACAATTCACAACTTTCTGATACAATGGTTCTCACATTCGTGCAATCCGGTTTATTCATTTACTTTATTCAAAAATGGTATTTAATTTCATTCTAAATAGTAAATTTTTCAGTTTTCACATTTCATGGATTTCATTCATTTTGTTAATTTTATTGCATTTTAATTATTTATCTCATTTAGCTTTCTTTTTATTCATTTTGTTCATTTGGGTTCATTTTATCTATTTTATTCGTTTCATTATTTAGATTTACTCTGATCAGTTCATTTTTTCGTGCATTTTATTAATATTTTATTCATATTCATGACTATTTTGTCAGTTTTATTCATTTAATCCTAATTATTTATTTGGCAAAATTTAATTTATTTATCGAATCATTTTTTACCATCGCTAAATTTTTCATTTTATTAATCATTTCATTTTGTTCTGCTCATTTTCTTCGACTTATTTATTGATTGTCTGACGTTTTGGCCGTTTTTGGTGGATAAAATATTCATGACAATAGCAACAGACAGATAATTTTCCTTTAAAAAGACCACCAAAAACGACCGAAACCTCGGACAATGAAAAAATCGTTTGATATTTATACAAGACGGCGACAATTTGTTTTATTGATTTTTTATAATTTATTCAGTTTATTTGAGGTTTTATTCTTGCTGGACTAGAAACTTTTGTGTACCTACTTGTTATGAGTTCTGCAAACTAATAAATGATCCAACAGTGATATGTGTAAGAAATGTCTCATCTCACTGCTAGGTGAGTTAAGTTAGTTTTTCAATTTAATATTACCGTGGCTGTTTTTTCTTTTACTAAACTTTAGAATTCTTGTGTTTATGATTGAGAAAGGCACAATTGCACCGCTAAGTGGATTAAAACAGGTTTTTATATAAAATTTTAACATTTTTTAACTGGCGCGGTCATTACTCCCAGCACTTATGAGACCCCCCTCTACACTTCTCAGGGAAGGCATGCGATCGCGAACTATTGCCAAGAAAATAATTGTTTAACCTTCAAGTAAAACCCACTTTATTCGGGATATCGATGTCACTTTTTATTCTGTTTGTTGCACTTTTCTACCCACTTTCTTACGATATTCCTACCTCGGGTGCCGATGGCGGCACTACAGCTACTGTTGATTCGGGGCCTCTATGCTGTATTAAAATTTGAAGTATGTATAACATGCACTAATAACAAAAAAAAAAAAAAAAATCTTTCGAAACAACTCGGAAAAGTGAAAATTTTCAGCCCATCCCGCACAGAGCCGTCACTATGGTGGACCAACCGAACAACAAAAAAATGAAAAGTTTATATATAGGTCCACTACATGTGTGTTCCTATGATTATTCGCATTGGGTTGCTTGACGAGAGCAGTTGGTGGGGAAAGACGGCATATTCCTTTGGTTAGGCCATTAGAAGCCGGACGGAAAGGAAAGGCTCATGCACGGCACGAGAACGAGCGAGAAAGCGATAGTAGTGCATATTAGCGCGATTATATAAATATCTGTCGGTCGGTTTTTCTCATCATTCGTATTCGTTCAAGCACTAGCAAGCAGCCAGTCCACCGAAGGAAAGCAGTTGGCGATGACGACGGTCGGAAAAAGTGCCCCAGCTACTGGTGACTCATCGCAACCCGATCAGGAACTGTCGCCCTGCAAGAATTTCGCCCCAACTAAAGGGCAACGGAGCAACTAGTCCGCTGGCTAACATTCCAGCGTCTGGTTCGCAAGGTTGTGTATTACTTCAAAGTCGAGCTACGTTTACAAAACTCAGCCGTAATGAAGCCAGTGATGCCTACTTGGTCGGTTTGTTTGAGGATACAACATAGTGCGCCAAGTACGTAATTTTCTCGCAAAAGAAATCAAACTGGCTCACAGTGTCCGCTGGGAGTGGGCGTAAATTACAATAAAAGCAACGGTTCTTTTCAGGACCAATCAATTGTGTTCTAGTGAGAGTTAAACTGAAATTTTCATTTTAAGATGTGTAACAAATTTTCAACAAGCAACATAATACGTTGTGTGGAAAGAAGTAGCTTGCACACGGAACAAAAATTTAAATTATCCTCTCGCTCGTTTCGTGCACTGCTTTTCCATTCCTTTCTACTGTTATTATCAGTATTACCAAAACGAATGTGCGTGTTCCCTCACCATCCCTCTAGTGATCAGTGTTGCTTCAATTGCATGTGTTTAAGAGAAACGTTGAAGTCGCAGCTTTTTGGCAGCCTCCGTGAATTAACTGCATTAAATGAGATTGTGCAGGATTTCAAAGTCGAGCTAAGATTATAAAGTTCAGCCGTAATGGTACCCGAAGAAGCCAGTCTTGTCGTTTTGTTCGAGGCTACAAAACAGTTCGCCAGGCACGTAACTATCATGCCAAATATATCCAACGATCCATCGCATCACCATCAACACCAACGCCGATACCAAAAGTTCTTTTCAGAGCCACCATTATTACCATAGAGAATTATTTGAAAATTTCCCATTCAAACGTGATTCTGTTGAATATTATTAGATTTAAATTAACGTCTCGAATTGAAATCACGACGCTCCGGTTATGTCACAGACATTACCCACCCATCTTTTTTTATTGTGACCACGACTAACGGTTTAATATAGACACCCCATTTCAAAATTTCGGAAGGAACAGAAGGTCGAGTTTGGAAAGTTTGTAACTTTCATTGTACTTAACCAAATTACACAATGTTCGCACTAATGATTCAGAAATATGACCAGGAATCTTCTATTAGATTTGTAAGTATGTATAATTTACATGAATAAAGAAAAATTGATTTTCAGGAATCAATTATTATCTGTTCTGCCATTGGCCAGTACTATGCAACTTCCTCATGCTAACAATTCATTTCATCGTTAGCCATCTCCCTCACCAAGGCCAACAACGCCAACAAAAACGGTCCTTTTCAGGACCACCATCATTTTTGTAAAGAGTAATTTGAAATATTCTTCGCCCAAATCACCTTTTGTCCGAAAATTCCAATGAGTGTCAACATATTTGAAGAACGTGTTCCTTATGTATTCTACATCTCTCCGGTTATGACGCAGACATTACCCACCCATCTTTTTCATTCGCTTTTCTAATATCGCGTACAGTCGATAGCTAGCGACTAACCCGTCATTCCGGAAGGCTTTATACGCGGCAGCTTTCTCCGCGTACACGTCTGAGCACTCTTTGTCCCACCACGGGTTGGGAGAACGTTTTTGGGTGTTCCCGTCGGGTACTCGTTTCGTCTGAGTTTGAATCGCAATATCGAGAATCGAGTTGGACAAAAACTTATACTCTTCCTCCGGGGGAAGTACCTGTGTTGAATCGATAGTTTTGGATATCTCAGCAGCGTAGCTCTTCCAATCAATGTTTCGTGTGAGGTCATAGAAAACATTGATTGGTTCCGAAGGTCTTGAATGAGTGGTAATTGCAATTACAATCGGCGGGTGGTCACTACCGTGGGAATCAGATATTACCTTCCACTTGCAATCTAACCGTATTGATGTCGAGCATAGGGATATGTCCAGTGCACTTGCTTGCGCTGGTGGTCTAGGAACCCGTGTCATTTCCCCGGTGTTCAGAATTGTCATATTGAAGTTGTCACAAAGGTCTTGAATTGTCGAGGATCGATTATCGTCGTACAGACATCCCCACTCTGTACCGTGAGAGTTAAAGTCTCCAAGAAGCAGGCGGGGCGAGGGAAGGTGTTCAATCACGTTAGAGAGTCTTCGATATCCCATCATGGCCCTAGGGGAATGTAAATAGAAGCAATGCAAAGATCTTTGCCTTTGATTGTTGTTTGACAAGCGACAACTTCAAAGCCTGGCGTCGAAGGGAGATTGATTCGATTGAAGGAGTAGCACTTTTTGATCCCTAAAAGTACCCCTCCATATGAGTCTTCTTGATCCAAGCGGATAATTTTAAAATCGTGGAAGTTGAGGTTTATATTAGAAGTAAGCCATGTTTCACATAGGGAAAAGGCATCACAATTATTGTAATCTAGCAAGTGTTTCAATGAATCCATTTTGGGGATAATACTTCTGCAGTTCCACTGTAAAACAGTGATCAGATCCGTGATTCCGTTTGATAAGTTAGCCATCGAAGGATACGATCGCTGCAAGGAGGGGCCATTGTTCAGTCAACTGTTTTAAAAATGTTCTTACTATTGGTAGAATAGCAACCAGCAAGCTTTTCAGAGGATCGGTAATGTTGAAAGCTGTGAATACCCAGTCCACAATGTTAGAGAATTTAAGGAATCCCGTTTTAGGTTGAGTTTCTGACTGTAAAATGGGAGCACTTGCGATTTTTGGTGCCCCGGGGAGTGCTGTATCTCAATTTCCCAAAACCAGGAGGTATTATCTTCGGATTTGTGGCAGCACTTCCAGTTGATGAATTGTTTTTGTTTTGTACCCTTGTTTGGGACAACCTAGGACCCTTACGAGGAAGTTCAGGTGAGTTTTGATTAGGTCTTTTCCTAGAGTTTCCAAGCAAAGCCATAGAATGCCCCTCGCAAGGGTCGTTAGAGGCGTTATCGTCAGTTGGCAAGAGAACGAATGGGTTTTCGGAGATAAGTGGAACAGCTCTTTTAAGCATTTCTGCGTAAGAGTGTCTGGAGCGATCTTTGGTGGATCGCTTCAGTTTATCCGCGCGAAGTTTGTACGTTGGGCATGTCAAAAGTGCATGCGGATTCTCCCCACAGTAAACACACTTCTCAGCGGGCCTACTGCAAGTATCATCCGCATGGCGATCCCCACATTTACCGCACCGTTTCTTATTGCTACAGTAGGTGACCGTGTGACCTAGCTGCTTGCAATTGGAACAATTCATGACCCGCGGTACAAACAGCCGCACAGGTAGACGAGCTCCTCCCACTTCAACGTAGCTCGGAAGTGCAGATCCGGCGAAGGTTACGTGAAACGAGTCTGATAGTAATTCCCATCTTCGATGGACTTTGCGTGCAATTGCTTGCAGTCCAAAATCTTAACTGATTGAAGGTTAGGGTCCTTAAAGCGGCCAACCCCATCATTCATCAGATCATCGACAGTTAGACCCGCATCACTTATCACACCGTCGATCTCCACATCACGAGAAGGAATGTAGACGCGATACTCCAGCGTAAAGAGGCTATTGCTAACGATACCATTGGCCTGTTTCAAGTCAGTAACGACTACGTTTATCTGACTGAACCTTTTGAATCTCGGTTACGGCCGAGTAACGTTTTGTCAGCTCCCGCGCAACAGTTATGCTGTTTAACGGTTTATTTTTGGGCCGAAAGTATACCACCCAAGGACCAGCGGATCCATCCTGGTAAACCTTGACTCGGGGGGGGGGGGGGGGGGGGGTGGAGCTGTGAGACATTGGGGCAAGGTGGGGGAAGTGGATCGCCCATAACATCATCTGTCTCCGAATCAGATATACGTTCCTCTTCCCCATAATATTCGTCTTCGGAGGGTGATTCTTCTGTTTGTTCCATTTTGTTGCGGGAGCAACACGCTCGACAGCACTATTTAACTTAAATCAAAATAAAAAATTAAAAACAATAATAAAAAATCGATAAGAAAAGTAAAAAACGAAACACTTCACCAGTTAATTCCTGACGAGCTGGTAGGTGAATTGATCCTTCGTTTCTTTTGTCCATCACCCGCGTGACCTTCACACAGTAGAGAGCTGGTATAGCTCGTCTAAACAAAGCCGTCTTTCAGGCAAGAAAACTGTTTAGTACCGCACTAATTTTTCACTACTTCACACAATGTAACGTTTATAATGTTTATACTCCAGCCCTTGCTGGAATAACCATCTTCACCGATATCGCCTAACTCAAGGTAATGTTACAACAAACAACGCGCGTGTGTAAACTGAAAGGGCGCTCGGTTACGAATGAGCCCCATTACCTGTAAAATGGCTAATTAATATACAATAGATTTTTAAGGTTTCCATTCTTTTTTGTTTTCACCTTTTAGTTTTCGTTCTTTTCTTGGCGGCTTTGTTTAAGATTATTTGGTGTTGCTGCTTAGCTGATTGACCATAATTAGTCATCAGGAACCTGGAACGTTCAGTTTTGGAATTCAAAGTTGTCTCTTTGCTAAATATTTTTGTACAGAATACGTAAATACGCGCAATTCGAAATAGTAAAGTGAAACAAGGTCACATGTGCTTTCAAGTCCCTAAATAGCGAGCGACAGACGTGGAATACGATTCGTGAATGAGACATGGAGATATTTCAAAGTCTTCAGTTGCATTTATGTAAATAGTGTGAAGTGAATAGTCTATGTTAGTGATTATGTTTTTGTTGATAGCATAAAAAACGCGCATTCAGTTGATTGCAATGCAGTCTCTTTCCGGTCATCCTTATAGCTTGCATATTGTTTCGTTCGGAATTCTCCTTCAGGAAATATAGATAAATACCTATACATACTAAAACTATGAAAACGAAAAGGTTCAAACTATCAGGATAAGTATTTAAATTGTTGGACACGCATAACTGGTCATTGAAAGTGTCACTGGACATAAAAACAGCTGTTGATGGATGGATATGCTTGAAATTACAAGTCTTAATTCTCTGCGAATAAATATGTTTCCAATCATATTGGTGATTTGTTGCTACACAGAAATGTGTATGGCAAAAATGCGGTCAGCCCTGCATAGAACTGAATGAAATTGGAGTTGACGTAGTTTTCGATTTTTGGTCACCTGTCTACCCAGTGCAATGTTTCGAAATGATGTACTTGCGGCATAAGGGTGTGAGCATTTGCAAATAGTTGTAGTTTTCTCATAATATAAACATTTTGCAAATTTTCTATGGACTACAAATATTTTATGCACTAATTAGGATGTAATATTAAACTTGTTTTCACGAAATAGTTTTGTCTTCTTAAACCTCCACAATTACATTAATAAATATTTTAGATTCTCAGAAGATCTTATCGCACAACTTGGAAATGAACAGAAAAACAGCAAAAAAGATGTGAGTCGTGACAGTTACAACGAACACGAAGGAAGGAAGAGACAGAGAGTGAGAGTGAGTGAGTGAGAGTGAGAGGGGGGGGGGGGGGTTTGTATGAGAAATGGCAAATGATTGTTAGTGCCGTGACCTTATATTTATAGGTATATTATGCGATATATTTGTTTCTTTACACCCTTGTTATAAATTATGCAACTAATAATTTTTTCGCCATGACCAGTATAACCCAAATCTTGCAAAAGAAGACAAATTTTCGCTATAATTTTGGATTCAACTACAGTTGCTACGAGTATAATTATATGAGAAATCTTTTATCTGACTACTAGGTGGATTACTTGATGATCTGTGAACTAATGTAAAATATGAATGATATATGATGTTGGCTACCTCACAGTTGAGCACAACGCCTAATCTAAGGGATGATAACATGAACTCTAGAAAAAATTTCACTTACACATTATTTTGTCTTTGAAAAACTTACAAATTATTTTTTGAGGAATAATTCATTTATAATTGAGGTAATTTACAAAACGTTTTCAGAATCGAATTTCTTGAATCACGTAGATGTGTTTCCATACCCCGATATTCAGAATCGGTTTAGTTTAGCCCCTAAAACACCAGTAAAGCAATACTTTGTATGTAATGATCTCATTTTTAGTTAGTGGAAATTGGTAAGCGAAGAATAAAAATACAAAATGTTTAATATTTCCGCCGCTCGGGTACGGATTTTGATAATCTGTAGCTTGTTAGAAAGATACTTTTATTTCTTTGTAGTTTGTGCGACGTGATCGCTTTGTTCGAAAGTTATTTGCTTAAAACATGTTCTGTTTTGACAAAATCATCCATATCTCAGAAAGTAAACAACATATCGAAAAACAAAAATAATAGTGTCAAACTGTCACGTTAGGCCCTTCATTTGAAAATTAGTTTCATCAAAATCGATTCAGTCATTGCTGAGATAATTACATGACATTAATGTACATACATCAGGAGGGTGTCACTCCTGTCATCCGCTATGGAGATATACGGACTTTGACAGTAGTCAACATATGATGGGCCTAGCTGCATCTAGGCCCACGTCGCCCGTGCAATAGCATTCCCAGTAAAGTTCAGCCGGAAATGAACTGGAATTCTGGCTGGTTCCAGTTCGTATTCCGGCTCCAGTGCAACAACCGATTCTAACTAGAATCGGTTGTGTCACTGGAGCCGGAATACGAACTGGAACCAGCCAGAATTCCGGTTCATTTCCGGCTGAGCTTAACTGGGATTGGGTTGTTTTGATTTTAACAAAGGCAGATGTTGGCTAGGACAAAATGGCTGCCTAGCAGGGGGCTGACATACATACATACACATTCAGTCATTGCTGAGATAATTACATGACATTAACACACACATACATACATAGATTTTCCCAATTTGTCGTTGGTATATGGGAGCTGAGTCGTTTGGTACATGGGACTCGGCCCTCCGGGCCTCGTAATAAGTTTTCAAAGTTTGAGCGAATCCTATACATTTCTTTTGTAAGGAATGTAAAAAGGTGCAAAATCGGCAAAGTCCCAAAAAGTCGATTTTTATAAAAAAAAATATTTTTCGAGATAACATAAAATCTCGACGTTTCATGCATTTGAAATATGTTTGTTCTGAAATTTCATGGGGTCCCCCCTTGAAAAAAAATTGAATTCCGTCTTATATGGGAATTTCATATGTGACCGGACGGTTTAGTCTATATTTCCGGAACCATATAAGCGATCCGTACAAAATTTGATGGCATCTGTGGGGATAATATAGCTATCATTTGGCACTAAGTTTGTGAAAATCGGCCCAACCATTTCTGGGAAACTGATGTGAGTTTGTTAATTTTGAAAGATGGCCGCTTTTCTCGGGCACTTCTGGAACCGTCTATGTTGGTCAATGTAGTCAATGAAAGTTCGGTTGGCCGTCAGTGACCTAGAACTGTACCTAATGTAAGTTTTTGAGAGACATTTTGCAAAATTTTTACCTTTTTTGCTTTCATCGGAGTATCGGTTTGAGTCGGAATTTGCTCTGTGACCGCGCGCCTCAACCCATAACTCCGGAACCGGAAGTCGGATCGGGATGAAATTTAAAAACTGAGAAACCGATGTGACTGTTATTCTGAGTTTGGATACTTACGCCGGGGCTTCTAGAACCGATGATAGTGGCCAATGTGGCCAAAGAGACTTTGAATGGCTGTTAGTGACCTAGTACTACAAATTCAAGCAGATGTGGCCACTTATTGGAACAAATTTCACCTTTGTACATTCATTACAGAATTCGTTAAAATTGACATTTTCTGCGTGATCGTACTCATCACTCTGTAATTCCGGAACCGGGAGTCGGATCCATTAGAAATTCAATAGCAGCCTATGGAAACGTTGTACCTTTCATTTGAGACCAAGTTATTGAAAATAGGTTCAGCCATCTCTGATAAAAGTGAGTGAGATTGTGGTCACATACACCCAGACGCACATACACACATACATACACACAGACATTTTGCCTACATTAAAAAGTCGGTTTTCAGATCAATTGCAATGCCTTTCTATTGAGAAAGGCAAAATACTGGTTACAAATAAGGATTATTCTTGCTTAAATGGGTATGTAGACAAACAATACTGTGTGTTGGGTGTTAATCAGCCCCAGGAGATTCTAGATACTCCACTGTATATTGAAAAGTGACTTTTAATAGATAAATCTTGAGCGTTTTTTCAAAACGTCATATCTGCAATGAGTTACCTCCTTGTTTACTTTCTCTTTCGATTTTCACGGCGTCACTATAACACTTTTCACTTATTTTACAGTACAGATCGAAAGACGGTGGTTTTAACTAGCATATTATGCAAAGAGTTGAGGGATAAATGTTAAAGTGGCCGAATTATTAACAGAAGAGAAAGTAAACAAAGAGAGTAACTCATTGCAGATATGACGTTTTGAAAAAACGCTCAAGAAATATGCAGTTTGTGCGCAAATGGCATCCTGGGTTAATTTTTTTCAAAAAATATACTGAGGTCAACGTAAACGCCACTGGCGATGATATCGGGACATCATACATGTCTTCTGGCTTATAAATCCTGTCACACAAGATTTGGAAAATCTGCTATTTCAATGAGATAGATCAATAAGTCATAAGCCCGTTGCAACCAGCAATTTATTGAAGACACTGCTCGATAGACAAATCATGTGGAAAAATTGTGGGGTGCGATCGGTGATTTCCACAACCGCGATGATCCTTACTTAAGGGGGAGGGGGATAAAGGTTTCAGCGTGAAAAAGTAACACTCTTGCGATTTTTTTAGAACTTTGCGAGAAGCCAATTTATCAAAACTTTTGTATATTATTGTGTTTCATTTCATAAACATGCTGTAATTTTCCTATGCAAAAATATCGACAAACGACTCGGCGACGAAGCTTACCTGCCTTTCAAAAAATACTTAACCGATTTCACTCAAACTTTGCATACACATTCTTTGTTAAAAATACCTAACTCCTACGAGTTTTTGAGATAATTTTTCATTTAGGGGGTGTTTACTCATAAAAAGGCGGAATTTTTCGTGAAAAATTGTAATTTTTCTTTAAAATGTATGTATGTATGTGGGTAGCCACCATCCTAGCTTGAGTCTTGCTCTGCATGCGGCTCCACTTAACAGTACGCTCAAATTTCGTTACCATTCTGAATTCAGCATACCGCTGTACAAAGGACCAAAAGGGGGGTGACAGACCCGTAGGCAATCGCACCTACTCAGTATCCGCGGGAATCAAAGTATATCCTTCCAACAATATGATCCAACAGATTGAATAACGAATTTTGCTATACATGTCATGCTTTCCACGGGATGGTTTGTTTGAAGAAGAGCGCGTCAAATTGTTTACAACTGTTGGAGAGAAATTTATCTGTCGCGAACGACGAACACTTTTCCTCCTTGACTCCGATTGGCTTCCACTTCATTGTCCAGTTGCAACTTCAATGATGCCCTGATGCACCTTCCCCACCCCATAAATCATTTGCATATAATATAATATAATATAATATAATATAATATAATATAATATAATATAATATAATATAATATCTATATATATATATATATATATATATATATATATATATATATATATATATATATATATATATATATATATATATATATATATATATATATATATATATATATATATATATATATATATATATATATATATATATATATATATATATATATATATATATATATATATATATATATATATATATATATATATATATATAAACCAATGTATGTTTGTATGTATGTCCGCTAACTACTTCTAAACTACAAGTCCGATCTTGATGAAATTTGGCATACGTATTCTTTTCCCTAAGAAGATGTTCATGGAATGTTTTTTTTGGGGGGGGTACACTTACCTTTGGGGGGATTGTTTTTTAGGCAAATAATTATTTATATCTCCATATTTATTAGTATATGACATATGTATTTCTCCCACTGAGCCGATGGATGATGGGAGTGGACCAAGAAAGGGGGGGAGGGTTCTGAAGTAATCCTTATCTATTCATTCATTGTGATTATTATTAGCGATGAATTCAATTTTGACATAAGTATTCCTTCCACTAAGGAGATGGTCATGGGGTGGTTTTTGTGAACGATGGGAATGGTGAGAAGTACCTAATCCGAGGAAAGGGAGAGGGGGGGGGTGTACTGAAGAACTTTTTTAGCTATATATATTATATATGATTTGGCACCAAAACGGTGGACATGATTGTTGGTTTCGGAATCTGAAGGAGAGGGAGGGTTTCTGATGCAATATCTATCAATTACTTCAAAAATCTAAAATTTTGTTGCATGTATGTTTACCAGCACATAAATGACAAGGCAAGAATTTATTTGATAGAGAGCTATTACGCGAATGACAATATAATACTGATGAATTGCATGAATTTGTCGAAAATTAAATTGAAAATTGCACCTGCGATCGCTTCATCAGAAGTTAAATCGACATTGCTGGATTATGGACGAACAGCTCTGCCCTAAAACAGCCACTAAATCTTGCGCTTGCGGAAAACGTTACTTACAATATCAATCAAAATTCGGATATAAGCAAAATGCTGAAAGAATGCAACACTGTTATATAGGACGAATTCACGATGACCCATAAAAGGAACTAATCGAATATTTGATAGCGTGGTCCGCGATCTTCGTCAAATTAAACCGTTAGTCGACACCTACTGATGAAATCAGTTCTTGCTTAAGGGGGTAGGATTATTGTTGAAAAATAATCGTGCTAAAAAAAATTGGCGATACCGAGAGTGTTAGTCTATTCAGACAATAATGCAACATTTAAGCAATATTTTCCTTAATGTTCACCGCAAAATATTGAAAATCTTCAGGAGACACCACGAATAAATGCGATGTACAGAATAACTTTAAACCTACTGAACCAAATTGTTTGAAATTTTGCAGTTCTCCTTCATATCATAACATCATTAAAGATCATAACTTTGTTCACAAAAATAAGTTTCATGATTTTTTTCAGCGAAAAATTGCATTTTTAGCTGCAGAATGCTATAAAAAATTCAAATATTAGGAAAAAAATAAAAGCTTCGATCAATACCTGGGAATATGTAGAAGAACTGTACAAACCTTGAAAACGATTGGTCCAATATATCTTGATTTATGATTTACACCACAAAGCAAGTTTTAAACGAGATACCTCCAGAGATTTTCTGTCTGTCTGTTTTAAGTATTCTGCTATGATATTTGAAGAAATACTGTTCAATTGTGCAGTAAATATATGAAAAGTGAATGAATATACTAACACTCTCTGTATCGCCAAAATATTTTTTTAAATGCACCATTTTTTATGAATTAACTTTACCCACGTCCACCAACACTCCGTTATGTCTTCGTATCATTGGAAATATGTTTCGAAAACAGAACTTTTCACTATATGTGCACACTTTTATTGAATGATTCTTATAGTCACCTTCGCAGGTTAATTCGCCAAAAAAGTTAGACATATGGATTGGGAAAATGTTAATCGATGCAACAATAACTTGCACCACATTTCCACATGATTTTGTAACATAATACAATCTGTTGAAGAATTAATCGATTGCGTAAATTGACTTCAATTTCATACACTACTCCATCCAAAATAAAATCGATGGTAATTCTGTTACGCATATAAATCTTTGGATTATCGTATTGAATTATTTAATTCAGTCGATCCACCATGCTTTCAAGAGTATTGGTTTTATACGTTACCAACCCAGCAGTCTCCGTCAGACGAAGGTTTTTATATTTAATCGAAAAAATAAAGTTCTTTCTACGAATTTTTGCGATTAAGGAAGTTGCTTAAGGTGTAAATTGATAAAAATATTCGAAAATTGACAATAACTTTGTTGTTTCGAGAGCTACAGATTCATCGTTGTTATAAAAATGTGTATTTTATCTATTAATAATAAAAAGTAATCGTAAAAAGTTATATTCGAAAACTGTTTTGAAGGGGTCTATCCCAAGCAAACCTACATATCTCGCTACTGTATAGAGCTTTAGTATCTTCAGTAAAGATTTTCACAATAATATTTTCTAGAACTTTACTGAAGACAGTGAGCTTCTAGATAAATTATTTGGGGAAATAAATTTTCTATCTCACTTTTAGGGGATTAATCACTCAATTTATTATATCAAAACATGCATCTATTTATATCCAGAAAATTCTTCGAAAGAATCCATTCTCCAAAACCAATGGATCAGGTGTTATTAAATTTTGATCGTGAAAACGTCGTTTTGCAACACTGTGCACCGCATGTGTTGCAATTGAAACTTTGTGTGCTTATTATATTAGTTACTGCGCAACATCGACCCACCACAACTGTGCTTTGGTTGAAAAATTTCATTTAAGCGACCATTGTAGCTAGAAAATATAAAGGAGCAGATGTACCTCGAATTCGAATGATATCAATGGATTTCAAACGATTGTGTATAGGAAAACAGAGCAATTAATTTAATTGTGCTCCAGGTGGTCAAACTAAGAACATTGTCTATCCGCGAGCAAAAATATTTAGTATTTTTAAAATATTTCGTTTTGTCCTGATGGGTGTAGCGAAGCGCACCGGGTTACAGCTAGTAATATAATATAATATAATATAATATAATATAATATAATATAATATAATATAATATAATATAATATAATATAATATAATATAATATAATATAATATAATATAATATAATATAATATAATATAATATAATATAATATAATATAATATAATATAATATAATATAATATAATATAATATAATATAATATAATATAATATAATATAATATAATATAATATAATATAATATAATATAATATAATATAATATAATATAATATAATATAATATAATATAATATAATATAATATAATATAATATAAGTGAATATAATGAATGAGGATGATAAAATGTATTGACAAATTCAATAAATATATTGCAAATAACTAATTTAGTAAGAATGTTATCACAGGGAACACACGTTTATCTCGAGCGTTAAGTTGTTAATTAACGGTCCATTAATAGTTAATTGGAATACAGGTACGACACTGAATTTTAAGGAATGACAGCTAACCTACATATAGGCTTCAAATGGCCAACATATTTATACCTCTAGTTGGGATGTGCTGAATTTTTACCCAAGTATTATAAGCTTTGTTTGAGTATGAATGTCTGTTCTCTGTGATATAATGAATATTTAGTATCATAGTGACTATGTGGATGCTAGTATATTTAATAAATATAGATTGATTGTGAAGAAATGAATATAATGTATTATAAGTAAAAATAAGTAATGAATTGTGTGAGACATAATAGACATAGCTTGCTTGCAGATTGTGACGGAAACAAAAAAAATATGGATATTAAAAACTATTTTTTTTTTTTTTTTTTTTTTTTTTTTTTTTATTTCGATTATAGAGGTTTTAACCTTAAGGTCATTCGCCTCTTCGGGTTAGAAAAATCTCTTGTGAAAAATTTCTAACCCTATGTGCGGGGTCAGGACTCGAACCCAGGTGCGCTGCGTACAAGGCAATCGATTTACCAACTACGCCATGCCCACCCCCATTAAAAACTAAATATAATACAAGGAATTTCATTTAACTCACTTCACAATACGTTTCATCAATTTTTCACCCATCCAAGGATGTACAACTTATGTAACCTTTGTCCCACACAACCACAGCGCTTCGGAACATTCTACACTCTGCTGTTCTGAAAGTGCGTTAGCTGTAGACGAAAACCATGATAAAAGTTCCTGATATTATTCACTGCCGGATACTGTGGTGTACTACCTTCTATTGCAGCAGCAGCACCATCATGACATCGGGCAATCCTCACACAACAACTTTGTCAAGCATGACCTACTGACCACTGCCGTCTAATCACCTGTCAACCATAAGCAGTGGCGTCAAGTAGCAATACATTTAAATAGATCGATAATGAGTACGCAACTACACTCTATGATTATTATGATGAATATGGTCTGATTTGATGTCAATGATGGCTGCCCAAGTTATGCCAATTCGCCCCATAACCGCTATGAACTAACAACTTTAACGTAAGTAAAATCAATTTCGTTCTCACAGTTGGCATGACTCCACCCAAATCTGAAATCCCTTGCGATCGAGGCTCGAACGTACCTAGTATTTAAAATAATCAATGAATTTAGCAAAAGAAAAAAATTTTAAATTTCATGATGATCATCATAAATGCTTTGAACTTTTGTAAATATTTATCAACCAATAAAATAATTATTATACCGACAATGTTATAACTGAAAGCAATAAAACAAATTAAGGTGCACAAAAAAAATTAAAGAAATGTTTCGATTATTTATGAATAGTTCTATTCCACAAACACTCCGGCATTCAATTAGAGAATCATTCTTATTCATTGTTTTTGTGCTAGTAGCGTGAAAATCCATCCACAATTTCTAGCCAAACACGTGACAAGGACACAAACCCGAATGATAGCCCCTCTGTTTACCCCCTCTTTTGATCATTATGGTGCCATCAAAAGACTTTCCAACATTGTTTCACTACATATCGAAAGACTGATATCGTCTAGTTTAGCCCGAGTTCTTGACGGAAAAGAAAGTAAACAAAAGGAGACTCTCGCCAACGCATAGACCCTCACAGGTTTATCTAGAATTAGCCAAACAAAATACGCAACGCACATTATATTTCATACATTGTACCTGTGGAAGAAGATACAAAACAAATCGACTCCAGAACAACGAATGACGATGAAATAAGATAAAGCGCTGTGTGTAGTTCACATAATATGCAACATTATATTAGATTTAATAGATAATTCCAATTGGAAATCTCTCACCGGATCCTGGACAAAGTTGGTGTGTATCACACTACGTTTCGCATCTCCGCACATATTGGCGCTTTGTTTGTGGTATTGACTCGCGACGGATATTAGTGTATACGTTGGCATTAATGATACCTTTTTTCATTCTATAACGTACGCTTGGCTTTGAATCACTACCACTACTGTACTAATCGGACTACATGTTCTCATTCCACACTGCAGCGGTCCGGGACTAGCTACGCTTTTTTCGTTTCACAGCTGAGAAATCCAAGCGGGTACAGTCGTTTTCTCCCTTTGCTTTGCTCAGTGTTGAATGCATTTATATGCTTGTAGTCAAGGATGCAAAATGCCTACCTTTTCCACGGCTGTAATTTTTCTGCCTACATTCTCATTTCTCTCTCGATGCTGCTGTCATTCGCTAGTGCAGGACGCCCAGCGCTGTACGGCTGCCTGTGTGTAAAGCAGTAACATGACAGAAAACTACTGTCCCCAGTACAGCCACCAGACGCGAGCGGTACAGCTTCGCTTTCCTTATTTTACATTTTTTAATATTTTCAATCTTTTTAATATTTTTATTCAAAAATGACTACAATGAATGCGGCTCATTCACGCCACGGCCGGCATCAACGCTTTCGTGTGCGGGACTCTCCCTTTGACTATGCAGAGAAAAATGTACAAAGCGAGAGAACAAACTTCACTACGCCACACTCTCACCGAGCAGTCGGAGTACAGCAGCAAAACAAAAATGTATTCTACTGCTGTACGGCAAAATGTACTCGGTTTGCCTACTGTTCTGGCAAGAGCTGTAGTAATGCGTCGCTGTAGCGGGCTGTACGGCTTGTGCAAATGTAAATATATCGAAAAAAATGTAGTTTATCGGTACCGTTGGCATCCCTGCTTGTAGTGCATGATATCGTTCCGAAAGACACCAATATCAAATAAAAGTCGTTTCAACACAACAGTAAACTTTCCATACACCACACTTGCCCCAAAACCAGTAACACCATTGTTTAAACTCGCTCTGTACACGGACGCCGATGCGCCGAGCCCCCACATCATCACATTTTATTTGTTCACTTTTAATGCTGCTCTTATGCACAATACATGTAACAATGAAATAAACTCATTAATGATTATAAAAACTTGTCGAAATCAGACATTTATACAAAGCTTCCTATACATTCTCGCGCACAGCAGTTTGTAAGCACATCCGATGCTCTCGGCTCTTCAGAGAGAACTGATTGTAATTTTTCTTTAAAATGAGGAAAAAAAACCCTTAATTGAAAATTAAGAAAAAACTCAACGTAGGGGTTAGGTACTTTTAACATAGAATGTGTATGCAAATTTTGAAAGAAATCGGTTAAGTAGTTTTTGAATGGCAGTTAACACCGCAAATCGTGTTTTTCCAGAGACGTCCTACAAAAAGCTTCGTCACCGAGTTGTTTGTCGATATTTTTGCATGGAAAAATTACAGCATGTTATTGAAATGGTATACTATAATGTACAAAAGTTTTGATCAGTTCGCTTCACGCAAAGTATAAAAAAATCGCAAGAGAGTGTTATTTTAACGCTAAAACCCTTTCCCCCCTTTAGTGTACTTCCAATGCAGTGCAACAAAAATAATTAATATTCTTTACACATAAGAACTTTCTTTTCTACGAAGAATATGCACGTGAAGGGGTTAACCATAATATTACACATCAAATATCCCTTTCCAATAATATGTCTAGTCATCAGGGTGGACTATTGAAAATTGAAAGGGTGGTTACAAGAATTAGGAAAAAAGGTCAATATCAATTAGAAACACGATATTGCTAAAATTTATCACAGCTTTAAACATGCGGTTTTGAATTTTTACGTATAGACGCACACAATATAAAGAACCTTGCCTGGTATAAAATTTGGCGTTAGCTTTAATTTTTAAAGAAGTAATGTTTCATCGTCAGCCTGTTGCTTATACGCAAAATCGGGTCTCACGGGGCAGATGAGTGTCATTCGTACAGTCTTTCGCTCCTTCTGAGAGATTCTTCGATTTGGGAGAGAGTGTCCTCGGCAGGAAAAGAGTGTCCTTGCCGGATTGTGAAGCTGGAAACTGCACGCCAGTACAATGATAACATTCCTTCTCGGCTGACTTGTTTGGCTGTGAGAGCGCATAGCTCCTACGAACCATATATTGTGTTGCACATTTTTAATGAGTGTGCTCTATATAGCATATTAAACATACAGTCTTGTGGATGGCTGCTGGACATTTTCTGTTTTATTTTCGTGCACATTACGAAGATTGGCATTGCTATTCATTTTTAGGGGAACACTTCTGCTTAGTTTTGTACTTGTAAGAAAAAAATATTGTGACTTGGAAAAATTCAATCTCATGAGTGAATGATCACAAGCTAAACGGATGTTAAACGTTGAAACGTGAATGGCGATGATAGAACTTGTTGCGGAATCAAGCGGATAACAATGCACGGTGACTAAATAAATTATCGTGTGGAGTACTATTTTTAGCAATAGATTTTTCTTAAAATGATAGGAATTTTTGCTGGTTACTCAAAATACTGAATCCTAGTGGATTTTTTCTTTGATTTTGGTACCTATTCTATTGCACAACCTTGAAATAATATACTTATGATCGATCACTGAATCGTATAGTAGAAGAGAGTGACTTTTATATTTGGTTTAAAGATGGCGAACAAGCATATATTACGAAAATGCGTTTAGCATGTGTATTCTTTTTATCAGAAATTTATAGTATAATAAGGCATCTTTTCTCATTTTTCATTTCGACTAGTATGTAGTCACATTTTTGCTTTATACTTTTTTAACGACATTCAATTAGCTAGAGATTACTAAGTAGGGAAAGTTATGAAAATTTAGAGCCATAGTACTCAATTGAAAGCAAAGTTGTGGAATATATAGATCGGAAAGGTATAAGTGGCAGGAACATCAGAAACAGGCTTAAAATTTTACGGATTAATCTTTTGTCTTCTGCTGTTAGTAGTCGAGCTTAGGCAGTGTTACTACGAATTGCTCAAGTCTTGCTGCAAGTTGCTCAAGAAAAAAATAGACTTACCTTCTTTACCGTGATAACCGACTGTTGGTTCTCATGCTCAAGAGGGATAAGTTTGTCTTCTTTGCCGTGAGACATGTTGGTAGTCTTCAGCGATTCGTAGTAACCCTGCATAAACTCGACTCCTACCATCAGAAAACAAAAGATTAGTCCATACGATTCTATGCCTGGTTCTAATGCTCCTTCTAGTTTTTCCAATCTGTATATTTGCAAACCTTGTTCTCACTTTAGTACTTTGACTCTAAATGTTTATAACTTTCCCTACACTAAGTAGTAATCTGTAACCAATTGAATGTCATTGAAAAGTATAATAATAAAATGAAAACTTCTCTACACACAAACATTGTTAATCCTTCCCTTCTTCATTTTGATTACGTTCTTGTTCTCACTTTAGTACGTTGACTCTAAATTTTTATAACTTTCCTTACACTAAGTAGTAATCTGTAACCAATTGAATGTCATTGAAAAGTATAATAATAAAATGATAACTTCTCTACACACAAACATTGTTAATCCTTCACTTCTTCATTTTGATTACGAGTATGGTATGGTATAGGTTTTGCATTATTTATTTTGTCATACAAAATATACGAAAAATACAATTCAATTTACCCAACAGTCAATAAACCGATTTCAAGTATCAATAGCATATTTGGAAACTAACGTCGTAACAGTGTAATTTCTGTTCCATATTACTGTCCATAACTAACTACGCTTGGTTGCTTTTAGAAAATTTGTTCGCGCGAGGAGTTTTTTTTCCATACGTTTATTTGACACGGCATTTGCAAAAGCTTTTTACGCCAGTTTCTTTTTTTACATAGCACGTTACAAAAATCCTTAAGACTAATTTTAACTATACTAGTAATTTGTCTAAAACTAACACTGAAATCACTTTATTGTTTGCTTTTTTCCTTACATTGTTGTATTTCATAATGATCTAGTATTTTCGGGTGTATTTATTTAATTTTTTCTGTTATTGTCTAAACCTAAAAACTGAATATTCTAGGACACTTTTATTGGTGAATGATTAGCCTTGGATGAGAGTATGAGGAGATGAATTTAATTAAATTTTAACAGACGCTGTTTTTAGAAAATGATAGATAAGTTCCATGTATAGAGGATCGCGATACGCCAGGATATCTCTAACAGGAACATGGATTGGTCTTCCTCGGACTTGTAAAGAATCTACTAATTGTGATCTGGCTTCAGGATATTCAGTGCAGGACCAAATAACATGCTCAATGTCGTGGTAACCCTCTCCACAAGCACAATGATTACCCTCAGCGAGCCCAATACGACGGAGATGCGCATCTAAAGTATAATGATTGGACATGAGCCTAGACATCACACGGATGAAGTCCCGACTTACATCCAATCCTTTGAACCATGCCTTCGTTGATACGTTAGGGATAATTGAGTGTAGCCATCGTCCCATATCTCCATTGTCCCAAGATGTTTGCCAACTAGCAAGTGTCCTCTGTCGAGAAGCGCTATAAAATTCATTGTAAGCGATGGGTCTTTCATATATTTCACCATCTAGTGCACCAATCTTGGCTAAATTATCAGCTTTCTCATTGCTCGCAATAGAGCAATGGGCGATGTGCCACACTAGGGTAAATGTATAACATTTTCTTGTTAGGTTACTCAGAGATTCTCGTATCTTCCCTAAAAAGAATGGATCGTGATTATCAATCCTCTTGGAGAGTAGAGCTGCAATTGTGCTGAGACTATCAGTGAGTATAAAGTAATGGTTCGGGGGTAAAGTAATAATTATTTGCAAACTATAGTGAACAGCTGCTAGTTCCGCTATATAAACAGAGGCGGGTTCTGCAAGTTTGAGAGAAATTGAAAAATTATTGTTGAAAATACCGAAACCAGTGGCCTCACTGATTCGTGACCCATCAGTGTAAAACATTTTAAGGCAGTCTATGTGTTGATATTTACTTGTGAATATTTTAGGGATCTCCCGCGAGCGTAGATGATCCGGAATTCCACGAATCTCTGCTAGCATGGACGTGTCGAAGAATAAAGTGGACTCAGGAGTATCTAGTATATTGACGTATGTGGGAACATACCTAGCAGGCGTTATTTCTTGTGACATGTGATTGAAATACACTGTCATGAATCTGGTTTGGGGTTGACGCTCGACAAGTCTTTCAAAATTTTCAATTACCAGTGGGTTCATAACCTCGCATCGAATAAGTAAACGAGAGGAGAGATCCCAGAATCGGTCTTTTAAAGGAAGAACTCCCGCTAGTACTTCAAGACTCATCGTATGGGTCGACTGCATGCAACCTAAGGCGATTCGTAAACAACGATACTGTATCCGTTCCAGTTTAATAATGTGAGTGTTCGCAGCTGAACGGAAACAGATGCACCCATATTCCATTACTGAAAGTATTGTTGTTTGATACAATCTTATCATGTCACTTGGATGAGAGCCCCACCATGATCCAGTTATTGTTCGCAGTAAATTTATCCTTTGTTGGCATTTCGTTATTAGATACCTAATGTGGCCTCCCCATGTGCCTTTAGAATCGAACCAAATTCCAAGGTATTTAAAAGTCAGGACTTGGGCTATCGTTCTACCAACCAACTGAAGCTGAAGCTGAGCTGGATCATGCTTCCTTGAGAAAACAACCAACTCTGTTTTCTCCGTAGAGAAATCGATGCCCAGCTTTAAAGCCCAAATTGATAAATTATCCAAGCTTTCTTGCAATGGTTGTTGTAAATTTATAGCTTTTGGTCCTGTGGCTGAAACCACACCATCATCTGCAAGTTGTCTTAGAGCGCATGGGCTGACAATACAATTATCAATGTCATTCACGTAAAAATTATAGAGAAGGGGGCTTAGACAAGAGCCTTGTGGGAGGCCCATGTAACTTATTCTGAGTGTCGCCAAATCGCCATATGAAAAATGCATGTGCTTTTCTGACAATAAATTGTATAAATAATTATTTAATATCGGTGAAAAACTACATTGATGTAGCTTCTCCGAGAGAACATCAATGGAGACTGAGTCGAATGCTCCTTTTATGTCTAAGAACACAGACGCCATTTGTTCTTTTTTTGCGTAAGCGAGTTGGATTTCTGACGAAAGTAGCGCCAGGCAATCATTCGTTCCCTTTCCTCTCCGAAAACCATACTGGGTATCTGAGAGCAACCCGTTCGCCTCAACCCAATTGTCGAGACGTCGAAGGATAATTTTTTCCAACAATTTCCTGATGCAGGATAGCATTGCAATCGGTCGATACGAGTTATGATCGGAGGCTGGTTTTCCCGGTTTTGGAATGGCGATAACTCTCACTTGTTTCCAGTCACGCGGGACAATGTTCTGCTCAAGAAACTTGTTGAATAAATTCAACAAGTTCTTTTTGCTAGGTCAGGTAGATTCTTCACCAAGTTGAATTTAATTCTGTCTAGTCCCGGAGAATTATTGTTGCATGAGAGGAGTGCAATTGAAAATTCCATCATTGTCAAAGGCGAATCTATGAAATCGTTTCTTGTGGGAGCATCGCGAATGATTTTCTGCGCAGGAGCAGAATCTGGACAAATTTTCTTGGCAAAATTAAATATCCAACGATTCGAAAAATCTTCGCTTTCATTAGTCACGTTTCGATTCCTCATTCTTCTGGCTGTGTTCCAAAGAGTATTCATTGATGTTTCTCTTGACAAGCCATCAACGAAGCGTCTGCAATAACTAGACTTTTTGGCACGACGTATACTGTCAAATTTGTTTTGCAAAATAAAGTAATTTTCAAAGTTCTTACGTATACCCCCTTTCTGTTTCATAATTTCTTTGTAGGCAACTTGTTTAGCTTCATATGCATCAGAGCACTCTTTGTCCCACCAAGGATTAGGCGGCCGTCTATTTATTATCATTCCAGGATTGCATTTCGTTTGGGCTTGTTCTGCTGCTTCAATAATTAAACCCGCTAGGAATTCATATTCTTCGGTAGGAGGTAGCTCTTCCGTCGAAGCAAGAGAAGTGGAAATTAATGTTTCGTATGTTTTCCAATCAATATTTCGTGTTAAGTTATAAGGAACATTGATTGAATTCGTAAGGCCTAACTCACTGTTAATTGAAACAACGATTGGCAAATGATCGCTAGCGTTGGGATCAGGTACAACCTTCCACGTGCAATCTAACCGAAGTGATGTCGAGAACAGAGATAGATCTAATGCACTTGGACGTGCAGGAGGTCTGGGGATGCGTGTTGTTTCGCCAGTATTTAAAACTGTCATATTAAATTCGTCACAAACATTGTATATCAAAGAGGATCGGTTATCATTGTAGAGCGAACCCCACAATACTCCGTGCGAGTTGAAGTCTCCCAGTATTAGACGCGGAGCAGCCATACCTCAAAAATTTGACGTTGTCCAATTTGAACTTTGGGAGGTATATATATAGAAGCGATAGACATGTCTTTGCCTTTAATGTTCGTTTGGACTGCTACAGCCTCAATGCCAGCAATCATGGGGATGGTAATTCTATACAAGGAATAGCACTTTTTAATTCCTAGAAGCACTCCTCCATACGGAGTGTCTCGGTCTAGGCGAATAATGTTGAAATCATTTAAGTTGAAATTAATGTTTGAGGTAAGCCATGTTAGAGAAAAAGCATCGCATTTTAAATTATGCAGTAAAATTTTTAAGGAATCAATTTTTGGTAGAAGTAATGCAATTCCAGTGTAAGACAGTGATGGAGTCTTTCACCTTAGGAGTTGAATTATCCATTGAAAGATATAATTGCTGCAAGGATGGGCCATTGAGCAATCAGCTGCTCTAAAAATGTTCTAATTGTTGGGAGGAAAGCTGAAAGTATACTCTTTAGTGGTTCAGAAATATTGAATGCTTTAAAAATCCAATCAACAATTTCAGAAAATTTCAATAATCCTACCCCCGGCTGAGGCTCAGAGGGAGTCGAAATTTTATTATTTCCAGTAATGGTGTTCTGTTTGGTATGTACATTCCCAAAACCGGGCGGAATTGACTTCGGTTTTAAATCGAAATTTTTCGGCTTTAGGCGCAGAAGAATGATGTACCTTCGCACGCTCCGTCAGAGTCAGACTGTTCCGAAAATAGGGATGTGTAAGTGTTTTCTAAGAAGATTGGTTTAGGAGTAGTATTTTTGAACATTTCTGCATAGGAGCGCTTAGACCTCTCCTTCAAGGATCGTTTAATTTTATCCTCGCGCAATTTATAAATGGGGCATGCAAGGAGCTCATGCGAGTTTTCTCCGCGCATTATACATTTTTCTGAATTTTGATTGCATGTATGCTCTTGATGAGAACCCCCACATTTGCCACACCGTGCCTTATTGGAACAGTACGTGGCTGTGTGGCCAAGCTGTTTACAATTAAGGCAATTCATTACCCGAGGGATAAAAAGGCGAACAGGGAGACGAATCTTATCAATAATGACATAGTTGGGCAGCGCAGACCCAGCGAAAGTCACTCGAAACGAGTCAGACAATCGATAAACTTTTTTATCTTCTTCGTGTGATACTGAATGCAATTGTTTGCATTCAAGTATCTTTACGTCTTTAAGTATGGTGTCTTTGAAACGACCAACCCCATGCTTAATTAAGTCATCAACAGTCAAACTCGATTCTGTGATGACCCCATCAATTTCAATTTCCTTTGAAGGAATATACGCTCTATATTCACGCGTAATAAGTTCGCAAGAAGCAATTGCATTGGATTGTTGGAGACTACCAACGACAATGCGTATTTTATCTTTATTAATTTTGACGATCTCCTTTACATCCGAGAATCGCGAATCAAAGAGTCAAAGTTGTTTTAACTCATTTTGTCGCACTGATATCAAGATTGGTTCCTTTGTGGGGAAAAAGTCTTTAAACATAGCAAGACATAGCAGATTGTCGAGGCAGAACTTCTCTTTGTGCTGGCTCCAAACTGTTCGAAATTCTTGTAAGTGAATATATATATATATATATATATATATATATATATATATATATATATATATATATATATATATATATATATATATATATATATATATATATATATATATATATATATATATATATATATATATATATATATATATATATATATATATATATATATATATATATATATATATATATATATATATATATATATATAAGTCAATGTTTCTATGTACACCGGATTCTGTTTTTGCACGCACTTTTTTGCACGGTTTTTTTTTGCACAGTTTTGCAAAATAATACGATTTTTATGTATAAAATACCTATTTCGATATACAAGTTTAATGATTTGATCATCCCGTGAAAAAAACCGTGCAAAAAATCCGTGCTATTTCGAGAAACCGTGTAAAAAAAATCCGTGTTATTTCGAGAACCCGTGCGAAAAAAATCCGTGTTATTTCGAGAACCCGTGCGAAAAAAATCCGTGTTATTTTGAGAAACCGTGCAAAAGAAATCCGTGTTATTTCGAGAAACCGGGCAAAAAAATTAATAGGCATTTAGTAACGGCAGCTGGAAATAAATGGCATTGGATATTTGCAATGCAAATGGGGATGATCTGCCAATGTGTAAAAATCGCGTATTTTTCAATTTTAGGAAATGAGTTGTTATTCAAAATTCAAGTTATGGTAGTTGAAAATCAATAACGTTGGGCAATGTTTTTATAGGATTGTATGCTTTTTAGATATCATCAAATAATATTCCGATTCATATATCACATCGGCAATGGAGCAATTGGTATATGGCCAAGTTCCCCCGGGTAGTTTTTTTTTTTTCATAAAACGTTTATTTGACACGGCATTTGCAAAAGCTTTTTACGCCGGGGTTTTTTTACATAACATGTTACAAAAGTTCTTAAGACTATCACGTTATAATAAAAATTCACTTTCTAATGCTAACACTGAGGATAATCATCATTTTGAATATTTTTATTTATACTCTATTTTCTTGAATTTCATTGTAAACCTATTGATAGTTTTTCTGTAATTTTTGTTTATTTTTTTTCTTTATTTATATCGTTTTATCTAACTTAACTAACTGCGAAGAAATCTAAATTGTTTGTGGGTAGCAAGGGAAAAAACTAGAAACATTGTGGGGATAATTATATTTGAATATTTATTGTTTTCAGGAAATGATAAATATGGCCCATGTGTGTAAGATCTCGTAAAGCGAGGATATCACGAACAGGAACATAGGGTGGTTTTCTTCTGGCTCGTAAGGAGTCTATTAATTGGGATCTGGCTTCACGATATGCAGTGCAAGACCAAACAATATGTTCAATGTCTTCGTATCCCCTCTCCGCAAGCACATTGATTATCATCTGCGATCCCAATACGGCGGAGATGCGCATTCAACGTAACGTGGTTGGACATGAGCCTAGACATCACACGAATGAAGTTTCGACTTACATCCAACCCTTTGAACCATGCCTTCGTTGATACTTTAGGGATAATTGAGTGCAACCACCGTCCCAGATCTCCATTGTCCCATGATGTTTGCCAACTACTAAGCGTCCTAGTTCCCCCGGGTAGTGCCACTACACAAAGTATATTAATTTTGCTTGTTCAGTTTGATAAGCTAGAAACTGATAGCGGAGATTTTAATATGCAGGGATACGCAATACGTATTGTTTGGTCTGAGTAGATAACGACTGATGTTTCTTTTTACCAACCAATTAGTGATCTCTGATTAAATAGAGCTTTCAAAGAGTTAGGGACAGGCACAAGTCTATTTTTTACTGAGATGGGACAAGTTGGTGAAGACCTGTGGCCTTCGTCTGGTATGATCAATTCTCGTTGGTACGGATGTGTTCATGACTGGTTTGTGGATGAGGGGTCCTACTTACAAGTGAATTGATCACTTCGCTTGGGTGGAGATATATGTGAATTCTGCTATCTGTCGAGCTTGGATATGTTAGCTGGTTCCAAGAAGATGTGCAGGACTGGCACCTACGAGAATGTTGATTGTTTCACTCGAGCTTTGGTTCTTGGAAATAACAAATCGCTTCCTCGGTGTGATATGTTCGAGTTGAATGCTCAGTGGTATAAATGTGCATTCAGTTCGAGCAGATTGAGTCATTTGGAGGATTGGTGGACTCCGAGAGCAGATGCGAATAACTCTGAAGGGAGATTGTATCTGTGGAACTGAAAAATATTGTCACTACTCTAGCTTATTGGTACATCATAACAACTACCAATATCTACTATTTAGAACAGAAATTTTCAAATTCTGTTATAAGATCGAAAAGAAATATAGCACAGTTGTAGTGAATAAAGTATTTGCGAATAAGGGCCAATACTGCTGGCATCTTTTATCATATTTATTAATAGTCGATTGATCCGCTTCAGACCTAGGAGACGAAAGAAAAGAATAGGAACAAGACAAAAGGCGGTTCTAATTCTAAATTGGTTTAGTATAGATACAGACGATTCAAACGCACTGACAGGAGAAAATTTTTCAGAATTAGACAAATTAGAGGACATCACACTTTTTGAGACACACATGCACAAAATTTTATCGTCCTCCTAAAGATCGATGTTTAATTGGCAGATAGTCGCCATTTCGTACGATTTTGCAAAGTTTGCCTCGCGGGACGGACCGATATCCACCCAGGCACAGGTTGCAGTCGTTAAAAAAAAAACTAGATTCGCTAAGAGTAAAGTAGCGAATTTTCAGCTTTTCAGGAAATAATTTTTCATCAAAGTGCAGTTTTGGAAATTTTAAGAAGGGGTCTGTCAACATTGCAAAATGGCAATTGCTGCCTCTTATCAGGAAAGAGTATTTAATTAAATAAAAGCCAATCAATAGGCCGTTGAAAATTGACAATTTCTGACATTTCAATTGCGCAAGAGAGTCTTTGTATCAAAATGATTTTTTTACTTTTCATGAAAATTCTTTTAATGAGAAGATAACCATTTACATGAAAAAATCGCAAAAAATGACAATTTTGATATTGTTGTCCCAGAATCGAACAATGTTTCTTACCAAACTGTATATGACCGCATACTGTTCGAAAGGTCTAGTTTTCTTCGTTCAAAAAATGTTACAAAACCGAAAATCGGCTGAAAATGACAACGTAGCTAATTTTGTTGTGGCAAAGGTCCCAAAAAAATGTTTTTTTGCTTCAAAGTTTCGTGTGTACATTACTTTGTATCGCATTTGCTATACTAGTTCATTTAAAAAATTTAAAATCGCTGTAGCACAGTGTAATCTACAAAAAGTTAACAAACTCTAAATAGTTGAAACATTTTACCATTTTAACTATTGCTTTTCAACG
This sequence comes from Topomyia yanbarensis, assembly GCF_030247195.1. Taxonomy (NCBI): domain Eukaryota; kingdom Metazoa; phylum Arthropoda; class Insecta; order Diptera; family Culicidae; genus Topomyia; species Topomyia yanbarensis. The sequence continues at coordinate 138,655,584 of NC_080670.1, read as the reverse complement.
GACAACTTCTTTTAACGAATAAAAAAATTTACATTTTTCTAAAAAAAGCTCCTCGAAAAATTAAAAAACTTCTACTGGGCACATTGACAGCCCCCTTGTGCATTTAAAATGTCCAACAGTATTCATTGTTAAATACGATAACCAAATAGCTGTTAATAAAACAATTCAGATTTTTTTACACGGTTTCTCAAAATAACACGGATTTTTTTTGCACGGTTTCTCAAAATAGCACGGATTTTTTTGCACGGTTTCTCGAAATAACACGGATTTTTTTGCACGGTTTCTCAAAATAACACGGATTTTTTTTACACGGTTTCTCGAAATAGCACGGATTTTTTTCACACGGTTTCTCGAAATAACACGGATTTTTTTTACACGGTTTTTTTTTGCACGGAACGCATCCCCCGTGCAAAAAAAGAATTTGGTGTATATGATTTATGGACTCCCAAACAGCTTAACCGTTTGCCGCAAAAATTAATACGCATTAGACATTTATTATGGAGCGTGTTTGTGTGCTATGGATTGGACATTATCTGCCCGCCAGATGGTTCTTCGGAACAAATTGCGTTTTACTTCTATTTTGTTGATAGTCGCAGCAACGCGCGACGGGAATTAGCTAGTAGGGGAATTGTGGGAAAAACCGACACTGTGGGTAAAACCGACACCCCACAACTTTTCCTAGAAATCAAATTTTTATTCATTTCATAATGATACAATATTATTAGTACGTTTATTTAGAGCATTTGAAGAAAAATTGGATTTACGTTAGTGCGCCGAATGTCATAAAAATTAACAAAACATTCGACAGCAGCGTTCATACTCGTCTGGATGTAAAATTTCGTTGGTAGATTTTAAGGTTTTAACCGAACGAAAGCTTTTCAAATCACCCCATTTTTCAGTACCTATTATTATCGGCCTGTCCTATGATCAACTAGGTGCATTGAAGACGAGTTTGAAAAATTCAATATTTTTAATTGCTTTCATAAAAAAATGTGCGCTGTTGGGGTAAAACCGACACCCTATGGTTAGGGTAAAACCGACACCCTGTTAAGATGGTTGTGTATAGTTGCAATTCATTTCAAAATACTGGGGATCTTTGTGACACTTCAATTAGCCTATTAGAACACTATAGTATTAGCAGAAATACACAGAAATACTTTTATTGTGTTTATTTCTTGTAAGTCTCTTTAAACATCAAAAATTGGAATTTTTGCTTATCTGATTCTAACGAAGCTTTTGCTATTTCTGCAAAAAGGTCATCAAACCGAATTTCTAGTGTTCTCTTGGTTTGTCATAGACGAATTTTATCACAATGAGACAATGATATTATGTATACTCCAATAGATCGTTCATGATCAGAGTCCGAAAAATCAAATCTGAAAAAGATAGTTTTACTAAGAAGTGTGTATGTGTCACTTATAAGTGAATGAATCCAATTAGCAGAACGTAGAACGCTTGAAAATCTTCTCTTATGAAATAAAATGACACTGGAGGTTGCAATGATGTGCGCAAGGATTATTTGGAAATACTCATATCAATAAATAATCTTATAGCATAAAATACTCTTATTTATAGTACTACGCTTTCGAACTTTCTTCCCCTCACTACATGATGAAGCAATAAAAAGCACATATTTGCATCATACATAGTCACACTTTATTAATCACGCATATATCTCATTTTTAATAAAGATAAAGATTTTATTAAAGTGGAGAGAAAATAAATTAAAGGGGGTGTCGATCTTACCCCTATGGGGTGTCGGTTTTACCCGCAGTGCTTACAAAAAGTCACTTTGTTTTCCAAGTTTTACAACCAATATTTTTTAATGAAATTAATTTTTTGAAGCGCTGAAAAAATTAAGTCTTGTTAAGAATTTTCTGAAGCAGAATTCTGCATAAAAATTATAATTTTATTGGTTTTGTGGCAACTTAGAAAAAGTGTTAAGCTTAAGGTGTCGGTTTTAACCATAATTCCCCTATATATATATATATATATATATATATATATATATATATATATATATATATATATATATATATATATATATATATATATATATATATATATATATATATATATATATATATATATATATATATATATATATATATATATATATATATATATATATATATATATATATATATATATATATATATATATATATATATATATATATATATATATATATATATATATATATATATATATGAGCCAAACCACGTCGAAAATTTCACAAAATCACCGATTTTTATGAAAAATATTTTTTTGTATAGAGGACATGGAGTATAACTTTTGGTATAAATATTTTGCTAAAATTGCTTTTTTTGTTTAAATTATAGGCTTTAAAACTTTTGAAAACAATATTGTACTTTTTTCATTTTCGTATTTCTCAAAAACTGCTTAAGATAATTGAATATAATTTTACACACTTATAGAATAATGTTTACACTGTCATATGAATATATATTTAGGGAATATTTGTTTTAATAGCAGTATTTTAGGTATATTTGTAATAAGCAATTTAAAATATTTTCATGTTCTTGCATACTATTCCCCCGAAAATCATTCCCCAGAAAGTCAATTCCCAGAATTCCACCCCCCGGAATATCATCCCGCAGAATGTATTATTCACCAGAAAGGCATTTCCTAGAATGTACCATTCCCCAGAATTCCATCCGCCAGAATGCACCATTTTCCAGAAAGCCATAAGTTTTTTCACAGATAAATGTCTGTTATCTGTGGTACAGGTGTGTTTTTGAGAGCCATTTGGTAACAACCATAGAAAGCGGTAACACTCTTCCTAGAATCCAGAAGCAAGAAACAGTGTTATGTAAGTAAGGTTACGTGGCGGAATCAAAACTTTGTACATTTTCTAAGTAACTAATAGAGTGTTAAGCACCTGAGGATGAGTCGTTGAAAGCGGCAGCTCCTCGCAAACAAGCCAGTTATCCATTCGCATTCCCGATTTACTCGAACATAGGAATTGATGCCTTTTTTCAAACATGAGCAGTTCTTTATATCTTCATGCCAAATAACTCTAGCACGCAAACTTTTGATCTTTTCGTCTTCCCGGTTTATTCAAACATAGGTGTTGATTCCTTCTTTCGAGCTTTCCCTGAATCTATTAAAATCGAAATGAATGCACATAGTGACAAACGATTTGGTGTGTTTTAGAGTATTTATCCTTCTTTTGCATTGGAAATATATCGTACGTAAAAGTACGATCCACTCGAGTGCTCGGTTTACTCAAACATGTGGCTTTAAATACACTCGAAAGTAAATGGTAAATGGTACTTATACGACCATATTATGTCTTATGTCACACGATATTATGCAAAATGGCTGGCTTTGTGTCAAGCAGGGTAATCTTGTTCAGAAGCTAGGACAATTTTAAAAGTGTTATGTTGCACTGTTAGAACCAGGCGTTAAAATATTCGCTCATTCTCTTTTATAAAACTAACAAATGTGGTAGCGGCAATATTAATGCTTTTATTCAACCATACGAGTTGAATAAATGATGCTGTTACCAATACTATTACCTTTAATCATTAAGCTGCACTTCATGTCTTCAAAAGGTTGTTTCTACCTATACATTTGCCCTTATATTACCTTTGACTTTTAGCTGAATTATGTGTTTAACAAAGGTAATTGTACCTACTCCAAAAATTGACACGATTTGCGAACCATGGTAACCGACCTGGGTTCGAGTCCCAATATTTTTACATTTCTTCGCACATTATTTTTACATTTCTTACAAAAGAAATGTATAGGATTCGCTCAAACATTGAAAACTTTTTCCGAGGCCCGGAGGGCCGAGTCTCATATACCAATCGACTCAGCTCGACAAATTGAGACAATGTGTGTATGTGTGTGTATGTGTGTATGTATATATGTACATAATGTCATGTAATTATCTCAGCAATGGCTGAACCGATCTTAATGAAATTAGTTTCAAATGAAAGGCCTAACGTTGCCATTTGACACTATTATTTTTGATTTTCGACGTTGTTTACTTTCTGAGATATGGGCGATTTTGTCAAAACACGGCAGGTTTTTTGCAAATTACTTTTAAACAATACAATATTGTCCTGCACATAAATAGAAAGCTTGTAAAAATACCTTTCTAACAATCTATAGATTGTCTAAATCCGTGCACGAGCGGCGGAGATATTGAACATTTTGTATTTTTAGTCCTCGGTTACCAATTTCCACTAACTAAAAATGAGATTGTTTCATACAGAGTATTGCTTTACTGGTGTTTTGGGGGCAAAACTAAACCGATTTTGAATATCGGGGTATGAAAACACATCTACGTGATTCAAGGAATTCGATGTTGAGAACATTTTGTGAATTACCTTTATAATAAATTAACTATTTCTCAAAAATCAATATATAAGTTCACTTCAAAGACAAAATAATGTGTTGATAAAGAAACAGTGAGTTCTGGTATTTATCCCTTGGATTAGGCATTGCGTTCAATCATGAGGAAAATGTTGGATTGTATATCAATACACAGATCAACAAGTAAATCACCTAGTAGTGAGATAAAAGATTTCTCATATAATTATACTCGTGGCCTCACCGAAAGCAACTGTATGTTTGAAGCCCAAAAATCTAGCGAAAATTTAGCTCTTTTGCAAGATTTAGGTTAAACTCGTTATGGCGTAAAAATTACTACTTACATTATTTATGATAAGAATGTAGGAAATCAGTGTATCATAATAATATACCTATAAAAATAATGTCACTTCATTAACCATCATTTGCCATTCCTCACACGCCCCCCCATCTCTCTCTCTCTCTTTTTCTCTCTGTCTCTCTTCTATCGCATCTATCTAACTATTTCTGTATCCATTTCTAAGTTGTGTGATAAGATCTTCTGCCAATCTGAAATATTTATTAATTGTAATTGCGAAGGTTTGATAAAACAAAACTATTTTTTGTCTGCTGCTACATCAACTCAACTTTAATTCAATTGTATTCAAAGCCTGTATCTACACTATGATTAAGGAAATTCATGGCTATATGGGAAAAATATTTGGCTCAACTGGGTAATATGAAAATTTGACGATGAAAATTTTCAAAAGAGACATTCCACGTGCGATATTTGAATTTTGAATGAAATAAATGCTGAAAGACTGAAAGCTGAAGCCAGCAGGATTGGATTTGCCATCAACGTTTCGAAGACAAAATACATGAGAGGAAGAGGTTCTAGAGACGACAATATGAACCTCCCACCCGAGTTCGGATTAACGGTGACGAAATCGAGATGGTCGACGAATTCATGTATTTGGGCTCACTGGTAACCGACGACAATGATAACAGCAGAGAAATTCAGAGACAGATCTTGGCGGGAAATTGTGCCTACTTTGGACTCCGGAGGACGTTCCGGTCGAACAAAATTCGCCGCCGCACGAAGTTTTTTATCTAAAAGACGCTGATTAGATCGGTGGTCCTCTACGGCCACGAGACCTGGACTATGCTCGTGGAGGACCAACGATCCCTTGGAGTTTTCGAACGAAAGGTGTTGCGTACCATCTATGGTGGCGTGCAGATGGAAGACGGAACGTTGCGCAGGCGAATGAACCATGAGTTGTATCAGCTGCACATTCGTTGTATTGGTACGAACTTTCATAACGGATCAAAGACCAAAAATATCCACAAATTAGATCCAGGAAAAGAAGTCTCCCAAAGTACCCACTCTCGATGGGGGATGCAACTACAATGTGTCTTCTAACTTATCGTCGTCCATATCTGGATATACTGAGTACTAGTACTATTTCTTTTTCACAGTATTGGTCTGTATAGGACTTATTTATCCATATTTCCTGCACGAGAATTCCGAACGAAACAATATGAAAGCGATAAGGATGAATGGAAAGAGACTGCATTGCAATCAACTGAATGCACGGCTATTTACTTCAATGCAAATAAAAACTTTGAAAAACTGAATGCACACTATTTACTTCAATGCAAATAAAAACTTTGAAATATATACCTGTCTCATTCACGAATCGCATTCTCCCTGTCGTTCTCTGTTCAAGGGACTTGAAAGCACATGTGACCTTGTCTCACTTTACTGTATTCAATTGCGCGTTAAAATACTGGACCAGTAAATTCTATTCTGTACATAAATCTGTTTTCGGGAATATGTGACCAAAAAGTAAACTTCGAATTCCAAAGCAAATTGAACGTTCCATGTTCCTGATAACTAATTAAGGTTCAACAATAAAGTAAAAACACCAGATAATCTTAAAACGACGCCGTCAAGTAAAGAAGCATGAAAACAAAAAGAATAAAACCAAAAAAAGATGGAAGCCCTAGAAAGTCCATTGCATATTTATTAGTCTTTTCTCAGAAGATGGGATTTTCAAAAACATTTCAAAACTTTCTGATGCAATAATTCTCAAATTCGTACAATCCAGTTTATTCATTTTCTTTATTCAAAAATGTTTTTAGCTTCAAATATATGACCATTTCATTTTAATTAATTATATCATTCCGCATCTTTTAATTCGTTTCGTTCATCTGTGTTCATTTTACTTATTTTATTCGTTTCATTCTTTGGATTCACTCTGATCAGTTTATTCTTTTTGTGCATTTTACTTATATCATTCATTTAACTTATTTTATTAATTGTTTTCATTGCATGCATTTTATTCATTTTTTCCAGTTTATTCATTTTGTTCAGTTTCTTCATTTTAATAATCTGACAACTTTTTCAGTTTTAATCATTTCATCCAAATAATTTATTTGATTCAATTTATTTCTTTATATTAATTTATAACCTTTTACCATTGTTCAATTTTTCATTTTAATCAATGCATTTAATTCTGCTCATTTTCTTCTTTTTATTCATTTTATCACTTCAGCTCATTTTGTTTATTTGATTCGTTTGTTTTATTTATGCATTTCATTTATTTTTTACTTTATTCATTTTGTTCATCCATTCTTTTTATTCATTTGATCCATTTCATTAATTTGATTCATTGTATTCACTGGATGAATTAAATCAGTTTGATTCATTTAATTCATTTGATTCATTTGATTTATTTGATTCATGTGATTCATGTGATTCATCTTATTCATTTGATTCATATGATTCATATGATTCATTTGATTCATTTGATTCATTTGATTCATTTGATTCATTTGATTCATTTGATTCATTTGATTCATTTGATTCATTTGATTCATTTGATTCATTTGATTCATTTGATTCATTTGATTCATTTGATTCATTTGATTCATTTGATTCATTTGATTCATTTGATTCATTTGATTCATTTGATTCATTTGATTCATTTGATTCATTTGATTCATTTGATTCATTTGATTCATTTGATTCATTTGATTCATTTGATTCATTTGATTCATTTGATTCATTTGATTCATTTGATTCATTTGATTCATTTGATTCATTTGATTCATTTGATTCATTTGATTCATTTGATTCATTTGATTCATTTGATTCATTTGAGTCATTTGAGTGATTTGATTCATTTGATTAATTTGTTTCATTTGATTTATTTGATTCATTTGATTCATGTGATTCATTTGATTCATGTGATTCATTTGATTCATTTGATTCATTTTATTCATTTGATTCATTTGATTCATTTGATTCATTTGATTCATTTGATTCATTTGATTCATTTGATTCATTTGATTCATTTGATTCATTTGATTCATTTGATTCATTTGATTCATTTGATTCATTTGATTCATTTGATTCATTTGATTCATTTGATTCATTTGATTCATTTGATTCATTTGATTCATTTGATTCATTTGATTCATTTGATTCATTTCTCGACAAACATATGATTACGGCCTAAAAGCCAACTGTCAAAATCCACTTTGAATGGAAATTCCGGACAAACCGTTACTAGTCGAACACAGTTCACAACAGTTTATGAAAGAGAAAACTTTTCTCTTTCGTTTACTACCAACATCTGTGATTGGCGCGTAACGGTTTGTCCGGAATTTCCATTCAAAGTGAATTTTGACAGTTGGCTTTTAGGCCGTAATCATATGTTTGTCGAGATTTGATTCATTTGATTCATTTGATTCATTTGATTCATTTGATTCATTTGATTCATTTGATTCATTTGATTCATTTGATTCATTTGATTCATTTGATTCATTTGATTCATTTGATTCATTTGATTCATTTGATTCATTTGATTCATTTGATTCATTTGATTCATTTGATTCATTTGATTCATTTGATTCATTTGATTCATTTGATTCATTTGATTCATTTGATTCATTTGATTTGATTCATTTGATTCATTTGATTCATTTGATTCATTTGATTCATTTGATTCATTTGATTCATTTGATTCATTTCATTCATTTCATTCATTTGATTCATTTGATTCGTGATTCGTGATTCATTTGATTCATTTGATTCATTTGATTCATTTGATTCATTTGATTCATTTGATTCAATTGATTCATTTGATTCATTTGATTCATTTGATTCATTTGATTCATTTGATTCATTTGATTCATTTGATTCATTTGATTCATTTGATTCATTTGATTCATTTGATTCATTTGATTCATTTGATTCATTTGATTCATTTGATTCATTTGATTCATTTGATTCATTTGATTCATTTGATTCATTTGATTCATTTGATTCATTTGATTCATTTGATTCATTTGATTCATTTGATTCATTTGATTCATTTGATTCATTTGATTCATTTGATTCATTTGATTCATTTGATTCATTTGATTCATTTGATTCATTTGATTCATTTGATTCATTTGATTCATTTGATTCATTTGATTCATTTGATTCATTTGATTCATTTGATTCATTTGATTCATTTGATTCATTTGATTCATTTGATTCATTTGATTCATTTGATTCATTTGATTCATTTGATTCATTTGATTCATTTGATTCATTTGATTCATTTGATTCATTTGATTCATTTGATTCATTTGATTCATTTGATTCATTTGATTCATTTGATTCATTTGATTCATTTGATTCATTTGATTCATTTGATTCATTTGATTCATTTGATTCATTTGATTCATTTGATTCATTTGATTCATTTGATTCATTTGATTCATTTGATTCATTTGATTCATTTGATTCATTTGATTCATTTGATTCATTTGATTCATTTGATTCATTTGATTCATTTGATTCATTTGATTCATTTGATTCATTTGATTCATTTGATTCATTTGATTCATTTGATTCATTTGATTCATTTGATTCATTTGATTCATTTGATTCATTTGATTCATTTGATTCATTTGATTCATTTGATTCATTTGATTCATTTGATTCATTTGATTCATTTGATTCATTTGATTCATTTGATTCATTTGATTCATTTGATTCATTTGATTCATTTGATTCATTTGATTCATTTGATTCATTTGATTCATTTGATTCATTTGATTCATTTGATTCATTTGATTCATTTGATTCATTTGATTCATTTGATTCATTTGATTCATTTGATTCATTTGATTCATTTGATTCATTTGATTCATTTGATTCATTTGATTCATTTGATTCATTTGATTCATTTGATTCATTTGATTCATTTGATTCATTTGATTCATTTGATTCATTTGATTCATTTGATTCATTTGATTCATTTGATTCATTTGATTCATTTGATTCATTTGATTCATTTGATTCATTTGATTCATTTGATTCATTTGATTCATTTGATTCATTTGATTCATTTGATTCATTTGATTCATTTGATTCATTTGATTCATTTGATTCATTTGATTCATTTGATTCATTTGATTCATTTGATTCATTTGATTCATTTGATTCATTTGATTCATTTGATTCATTTGATTCATTTGATTCATTTGATTCATTTAATTCATTTGATTCATTTGATTCATTTGATTCATTTGATTCATTTGATTCGTTTGATTCATTTGATTCATTTGATTCATTTGATTCATTTGATTCATTTGATTCATTTGATTCATTTGATTCATTTGATTCATTTGATTCATTTGATTTATTTGATTCATTTGATTCATTTGATTCATTTGATTTATTTGATTCATTTTATTCATATCTTTAATTTTATGCATTTCATGTTCAGTCATTCGTTTTATTTCATTCAATTTGTTAGTATGAGTCAATTTATTCTATAAATTAGCAGAATTGTCCTATTTGCTGGCTCGATGGTCGCCGTTGCCGTGTGATCGATGTCGCCGCGTGGAACCACGTTGTTTCATGCGTTTTCGTGTATGGATGGTGCACCGGAAGCTAAACTGATGCTTCAGCGTCGTTTCTGGGCAGGGTACTTTGTAACGTATATATATATATATATATATATATATATATATATATATATATATATATATATATATATATATATATATATATATATATATATATATATATATATATATATATATATATATATATATATAT